>NW_023396689.1:5082375-5092375 GCF_011125445.2 Fundulus heteroclitus | reverse complement strand
TGATCGAAGTTAGTAAACCACTTTGCCTCCATGTTTCCTTCATGAATAGCTACTGTTGATCAGGACCTTGTCATTTTGTATTTAATCCCAAAGACTATTTAATGTAAGTAAAGCTAAAATCATCTTTAGATGAGAGCCAAAGAGAGCCAAAGCTAAAAGTCAAACACAGAACAAACAAAGAGTGACCTGCATGAGGTCCTAACAAATATTGATGTTGCACTTGTGTTTGTGCAGGTGCTGCATAGATTTCTTTATGTGCCGAGACCAGTCCGAGCTCGGTAACCGAGATAACTATTGAGTGTAAATGGAACGCAAACTAAACTGAACCGA
Organism: Fundulus heteroclitus; assembly: GCF_011125445.2. NCBI lineage: Eukaryota > Metazoa > Chordata > Actinopteri > Cyprinodontiformes > Fundulidae > Fundulus > Fundulus heteroclitus. Next base: position 5,092,045 of record NW_023396689.1, on the reverse strand, counting down.
GCCAGACACAACCGGTTTTTCAGTAGCCCGGTTCTCTAATAACAAAGAGCGCATGAGAAGACCGCGTCATCTCCTTACAGTCAGCTGACATTTCATACGTTCATAAAAATACTTGCTTCCCTACCGTGACACACGATTTCCAGTTATGATTCTGCTTAGCAGTGTGATGAAGCTCAGAGTCTGTCGTTGTTTCCTGCGTCTGTAAATCCTTATTAAACGTGTCTTATCCACTTCCGAAAAGCGGACTCTGTCAAGTAAATCCACCAAAAGTTGCCGTCTTCACCTAACTCTCCGCAAACAACGACGTATCACCAACCATTTTTATTTCTCAAAATGCCCAAACCGGGTGAAGTGAAATGCTATGGCTCTGGACGGGGTATGAAGTGTCTAATTTGCATTTAAAGAGACAGCACCAAAAGAGTTGCTCTCAGACGCACCTCAGGACAGGAGTAAATAGAGGGAACCTGGGGGTAAACTAATGAGGAATTCTGACCAAAACATTGTAGTTCAACGTTGTATAGACCACAACTGAATGATTTCAATGTGAAAAGGAAGAACTGAAAATCATCATATCCTGCCATTAAAGATAGGAGCTGGGGCTTGAATGAGATGAGATTTAGGAGTGCCAATGTGCCGTACTTGCAACTTGTCCCTATTTGCTATTTGCTCCACCTCCACTTGTGTCCCATCACCACGGAGACCAATAATACTCTGTCATCTGGGTGTGCATCTTGGGTGTAAAATAAGGCTGCGCTGTTTAAGGGCAGGAAAAAGCCGCAGCCAAGGTCACCAATGGTGGCCGCATGGCATCGAAAATCTAATCTGCACATGCGTCCCATCTGTAGGACCACTCCTCCAGTGCTTTCGTTCCCAGGGATTCCAAGTAGGATCCTCCATGTTTTTGGACTAGAATTATTTTAAATATGGAGAGACAAAATAAATAACTTAAACAGAGTTTAATAGAGTTATTGCTAAAACACAGCCGAGCTTTAAATGTAACTAAAAATATTAAAGGACCATGCCTTAGCAATCAAAGCTGGAAGTTTTAGCCTTGTTTAGCATGGTTCGTCTTAAATCCCACAGGAATGAGTTCCAGCCACAGAGTGACATGCAGGCATGGTAGATGGTAAGGCTGCTTCTAACATATGATTTTATCTTCCCTCTTTGCAGGTTCAAGCTTTTTTATGCCTTTTCATTGTACATTACAAACAAGATTCTATAAAAAAAACAAAAAAAAAACAAATTTACTGTCAAATTAGGTTTTGCAGAACATTTTTGAACACAATTAGAGGCTCAGTTTCCCACATTAGACTGATAACAGGAAGAGAATATGGATCAGAGCAACAATTTGCCTATATTAAAGGCCTTTAGTTTACCGCTAGCCACCTGTTTCAATGTTTCATGTATTTTGACCAAAGACTAAGATGAAAATTGTTAAATAGTTGGTGCAACTTTTCACTTTGAAACACAGGGACCCAAACATTTACCTGAGGTTGCCAAGAGGGGGAAGGGAAATACATTTTTTGAGGTCCCGTTCTGTTTATAGCAAGGGTGCCCAACCTTTTTGGCCCACGTGCCAAAAAGTTTGGAAAAAAGTCAAAAGCTCTCAAGGGCCAAAAAATGTATTGAAAAAATAACCAAAATTATGTTGTATTTCTTTAACTTGCTATACAAAAAATATGATCATTTTTGATAATTTGAGAAAAAAAATCTGTAAGAAAGGGATGTGTAAATCATTGTAGATACAGAGATCATTTGCCTTATTAAAAGATGATCATCCAGTTTGCAAATTATTTTGGGCTTGATTGAAAAAAATGAACTCTTTTTCATCTAGAAATATGAGAACAGGATTTGGGTCAATAACTCTTTGAAAACACCAAATAGATTTTAATTCACCATAGTTTGCAATTAAGTAAAAGTCCTTGGATAGACATTGTCCTATTTACAATGAGAATGTAAAAAAGTGTGGTTAATAAAAGTTTTGAAATGCTTCATATTCAATTAAATTTTTATTTATATAGCACCAATTCATGAAGCATGACAAATGCCAAAATGTTCTTAAAATGCTGTTGGGGGGGCTGCACAAAATCAGTACAGGGACGGTAAATGGTCCCCAGGCTGCACTTTGGACATGCCTGTTTCAGAGAAATCGTTATTACTTTAATTGATAATTATTTTTACCGTTGCATGCTATTAAACAAACAGCATAGTTGAGTCCTCCAAAGCAGCAGTGCTATTTACAGAATATGAAAAAGTCTGTTCTATATGACTACAAATCTAACAGAATTAGGCTAAGAATGATTATTATCGTTGGTCATTTATTGTAATACAACTGAATAACATCATTTGTAAACTAATTTACTGGATAACATGGCCATTAGTTGGGGCAATTAGGAGCACTCTGCTGCTTTTTCCAGCACTGTGTCATCTTGCCTCTTCCTCTTTACTGTTGTTTTTGAGGATGGCATGAAGAATTGTTTACTGCAAGTATACTCGCAGCATGCTTATTGTATCTAAGCTAAAACTGAACACTTTAAATAAATAAATGTCTCTGTGTTTTATCAATCCCTTAGGGAGCAGCGTGCAGCCATGCTGAGCGGTACATGGGGAGCAATCTTTGGTCAAAGGTCTTGCTCAGGTACCCATAGTGACAGACTGAAGCCGAGGAGTGCTGGCTCTGCACTGACTGGTTTGGGTATATTCACACTATTCTGTTATATTCCCAAAACAATGTTGACAGTGAAACTTTTTGCCATTTTTTCAACAAAACAAACAAGCAAGCAAACTAAGAAATCATGTTTCAGTGGATAGTAATAAAGATAGTAGTAATAGATAGTAATAAAATTCCTCCATACCTTGCTGTGCCAGCAAGGTTTTCTCCTCTGGAGAATTCAGACATAAACTATTAAAAATGTGTTTGTAACCTACTTATCTTTGTCCCAAACTCATAAGAATTTTAGTTATGTGTTCTTCACTCTGGGACACCGCATGCAGTTCAGAAATTACAAATAAACTGTGAGCACAAATTTATTAATTTGAATTCCGACCTTTTGATTGGTTTCTATTATTTGTGCGACATTGGAAAATGTATTCGCTCTGTATTTGAACACTTAATGTAAGAGTTTTCCTTGAGGCAGTCTAAATATTTCAAGCTTTCAAGCCTCCAAGTACAAGTAAAATAAGATGCTTCTGCATTAGCTGAATGTCCTCCATGTAAACTGAATAGAGAGAGACCTGTAGCAAACCTGTTGACATTGACAGAGATGATGCTTTTCACAGGTGTGCTCTTGGGACCAGGAGCAGGACGAAACACTGGCTCTTGATTGGCCGGTTTGGAGCGGCGAATGACATATGGATCAGCAGAATGTGAAGGATATGCATTAAATGTACCAGCTTTCATTCCTCCAATCTAAGGCAGGAAACAGACATAAGAACAGACATACCAATAAATGTATAAAGCATTATATATGATTTCTAAAGTTTCTCTTTACTCATCATTGAGCCAAGTTACCCGTTTGCTGGGAGAGGAGGGCTTGAAAGGAACCATGGGAACATTCTTTTGGAGTTGGAGGGGCTTTTGTGCAGGTGGGAGTGTCTTGTGGCTGCGATAAGGATTGCCTTGGAAATAATCCTGTGGGTGAAGACTGATTCTGAAGGGTCCATCTTTTAGTTTGGAGCGATGGATTGCTCCCTCCCTCTGCATAAAAACAGATTTCAAAATATGTTAAATTCAAAGAAAACAGAGCAAAACATTGATGCAGATTGTACTAATTCATGTCCTACATGCTGTGCCTTGCAAACGTTTTCACATTTTGTGATGTTCTAATCACAAACCTCATTGTGTTTTATTTGGATTTGAGCAGTTCCCGTGTGTATCCCAACATCTCCTAGCTATAGCAATAAGGCTGATTGTGAATGCTAAATGTTGAACACATGAGCGTCGCTATGGGCTTGGGCGGGCCATGACCCAGCCACTTTTTTTCCAGGACCCACCCAATCAAATGGCTCTCCTACAACAAACAAACCAAAAAAGTACATATTTTCTTTTTTCTGGGGGTGTCACCTAAAGTTATAAAATACAATAAAATGAAACAATAAAATTAAATGCTTCAGCAAGCCTCATGTTCTAGCTTTCAGTAAACTGGCGGCGTACGGAGAAAGTCATGTGCCTAAGAGCTGCAGCTGTGTTAAACCAAATGCAAGGAGATGCTGGAAACATGATATTTGTTGAGAAGCATGTGAAGGTGGTGTCATATATTTTCACGATGTGTGTCAAATTGGACATTTCTGTAAGGGGGCACCAAGAAACAGAAGAGGGCAGCGCGAAAGGGGCAGGCGTTGTAGGGCTGTTGTGTCGCCTTGCACTTGAATTCAGGTGCACTTACTCAATTTAGTCACACAGTAACGTGGGTGCATACTTTTAAGAGGCATTTTTAGGGACTTGTAACATTGGGGGCTTTCAGTAACGGAGCCCTCATTCTTCCTCCTACAGTCTGTACTTATGCATTTTCCCAAGTATGTTTATCCCTAGCACACAGCGCAGTACCGAAAAAAAAACATTACGCCCACCTCTCCTCCTCAACCTGGTATCATTGACAATAAATTCTGCTGAGACTGGAAAATTGGTTTCCAAATACTGTTTTTTTTTCTACAGCCATTTAAGAAACCATTATGCACACAGATTAGTGCTGCACCTACACTTATAGAATTTGGGGTTATAATAAATAAAAGTGTGATTTTCTGTAGGCTCAGCCCTTTAAGACTGGTGCTAATGGCTTAAGACAGTCTTGTTGAGTCTGCTCGGACCACAAACATAACGCATGTGCTCAGAGAACAACTTTAAACTCAGCCTTCGGCATACTTATGCACAAAGAGGCATCCCGAGCAATAGAGGACAAGAAATGTCTGGTCAGGGCGGAGGCTGAGATGACCAACCTGCTGCTGTGAAATGCGGCGACAAAGATTATGAACGTTAACAGTCTAGAAGAGCAGGAGCAGAACAGAGGAGAAAATAGCAGCAGCTGGATGATTCACAATGATGCAGCGTAACAACTTTGATGCTTCAAATGCTGCAGCTGACAGGAAAATGTCTGAGCACAGAGAGGCTTGATGAAACTCAAAGTGACAAATGATGTTATAGAGCTACACTGATAAACAATGTTCCCCCTAATATTTCATGTGTCTGAGCATTCATTGGACCTCTGTGAGCAACATCACACGTGCACACTGAGGCTACACCAGTATTGTGCCTGTTCAAAACCTGAGATTGTAACAAGTTACATAGCTTACTAAAATAATCAAATTACAGTAATAACTTCTTGGTTGAAAAATGGCTATTGGGATTTCAGATAAGCAGATCCCTAAAAACACGGCCACACAAACAGCTGACATGCAGCAACCTGCCCAACTATAGGGCACCTGCCCCACCCATCAATCAGTGGTGCTCTCTGATCAGTACGTGGAGCACACAGAGTGGAACCGTGAAACCATTTTACCAGAATTGCAAAATGGTACAAAATAACTTGGTTTATTTTTATTTTGTTTATAGTTCAGCTTGGATTTTATTTGCTAAAGCAACACTGGAGTGGTTTAAAGAGAAACTTTCAATTGTGTTGTATGGGCCAAGTCAAAGTCCAGAACTCAATTCAATTGAGAATCTTTGGTTAGACTTGAAGATCACTGTTCCCAAGTGAAAACCATCAGACATGAAGGAGCTGGAGCAGTTTAGCCCTGAGGAATGGGCAGAGGTCCCAGAGGCCAGATGTGGTGAGCATGACACTAAGACATGACACATACTCAAAGATACTGATACTAGATGTATTCTGAACAGACAATTACTAATATTGCTATTAAAGTGCTTAACATTTGCTTCTAATTTACATTTTCACAGTTTTACACAGTTTTACAAAGGGGAATGCAACATGTTTGACATGTTAGCTCATTTAGCCAAATGTCAATCTCAATCTAACAAATAATAAGCTCAATATTTACCTTAAGGAGTTCTTTGGCTCTGTCGTATGGGTCGGAAACATACAGGTCAGTTTTAGACAGTGTGATATTGGGATAGCTGGGAAACGAAAACAAACACACAAACTTTGGAAGACCTTCAAAAACCCTGGAGAACTGTTGCTCTAAACACTTGTAAACATTTCATCACTTATTCATATTGTGATTCGTATATCGTTTTGCGTTTCTTACTAGAAACCGTCCTAAATTACAGGGACTTTATTGCAATTAATCTTCACAGTTAAGCTCTGTAACAATGATTCTGCTTCTACGTCATTGACCCACAGAGGGGGTAAGAGGCGGTCTCAGTTCTTAGGAACTACTTTTGCTTGCCATGAACCTGTAACCACTGCCTTTCTTGGGTGGTGAAGTGACAATATTGCGTCCAGGTGAGCGGTGAGCTTTCTTGGGGATTGACAGTGGACTTGTGGCTTTAATAGGTCCAGACAAGGTGCCGTAGTAACTACCAGAACCACAGCTGCAGGCAGAAAGAAATCATGAGGCAAATATCAGTTAAGATTTCATCTGCTTTTCACAGCATTTGCACTAGGATGCATTGCTTTTTGTCTCTTCCTATAATATTTTTTTTCCAAAAGTATTGGTATTCTCACGGCTTCTTGGTCCCACTACAGGGCAGGAAGGCTTTGCCCACGTTCCTCTTGGCCTGCTGCATCCTGTTTCTCCGAGCCAGTCTCAGGGGTTCACTCAGGGCTTCTTTCTCAAAAATCCTTTTAAAGGACTTGTCGAAAAAGCCACTTTGCAGAGCACACAGTTGTTTAGTGACACCCGCTTGCATCTGGCAGCCTTGATATGCTGACTCATTGAATGAACCTGGATTGAAAATGGAAACATCACAGGCATGGACTTTAAATCACACGACATTTTATTTGAAAATGTTGCTAACCCACCAAATTCCAACAAATTCACACATATCTCACCACAGGGATTCTAATGAAGTGGCTTGGATCTCCTGTAATCTTGTTGTTTCTCCTTTAATCAATGAATTGTCTGCCAGAGAAAACTTTTAAATTCTTTGTAAAAGCTTAACCTGAACTTTTAGCAGATTAACAATGTTAATTATGTTTATTCTGAATTAAATTATTGTGTTACATTATTTTAGGTGCTAGTGTCTGAGTTTTAATACAATAAATATTCCCCTGAATAGTCCCACAGAGGGACAGTTCTGATTCTGTCTGTTTCCCTGATAATCTGATTTATCCTACCCTTTTTGTTACTAAGCCAATCTGACTTATGTGTAGTTTATTTTCAGTTTGCCATTAGTTGGGTTTTTAACTATTTCTGAGTTTTTGACACTGACTTCCAGTTTTTGGCTTTATGGCCATTTTTGGTTTCTGCCTGTTTTATCTTCTGTTAATAAATCGCCTTTAACTCCAACCTCTGCTAGTCTGGCTGGAAACTGGGTCCACCTGTCCCGTTCATGAAAATAAGAACCATTCAGGTTTGGACTGAAGAGTACTGCTGGCCTTACAGGACTGTTTTGAACACACAGACTGCGGGGTGTTTAAAGAAGGTGCTGATCTGGAGGAATACACGGTGCTGCTGTCCTATATTCACTTTTGCACTGATGGTGTCTTACCCATAAAGACAATGAAAATCTTTCATAACCAGATAGTCCATCCATGGTTTCACATGGGTATAAGCAGCACATTGAGGACCACTTCAACAGCAACAATCCACTTAACATGTGGAGAGGCATCAGGACCATCCCAGATTATAGGCACAGTGATCAGCAGCCCAGCAACGACCTGGCTCTCCCTGACACTTTCAACAGCTTGTTTGCACGTTTTGACTCTCAACACAACAGAAGGTCTGAACATCTTCAACAGGGGATGCTGTCTCACTAAGACTGGCTGTTAGCCCGGTCTAGAGCAGGCTTAGTTGCACAGAATAAACCACCATGGTAACTTGCTACTGTAGTGCTACTGCTCCTGTGAAACTGACCCAAGGCTTAATTCAGCCAGGATATCTGGAAACTTCTAGCTTAATCCTCTATCTTGGTGTTTTCAAATATCCCTAGATTCTTGATGCGATTCAGAATTATTTACACTTTTTCTCACATGCTAATGTCTATTTTCACAGTATAAGCATCTCAGGGAGTGCGTAACATTTAAATCACATCTGATACTAAGGACTATTTGCAGACTTTTAGCCTCTCAGGAGGTGTTGGTACATTCAACTTGAACATTATGTCTTGATTTTGTCTGTGCGTTATGTGTGAATTCTGAACTGGTGTCTCATAAAAAATTCATTATATTTACATAATGACAATAAAGACTCTTGATTTTTGATTAGGATAATTGCAAGGAGACCATCCAACTTTAAAGACTTGGAGCTAATTGCCAAGGACAAAATGTCAAAATACCAAAAGAAACACGCATAAAGCTGCTGAACAGTTATAAGATGGGTTTCATTACTGTAATGCTGAATAAAGAAGATTGAGAATGATATGCCATTTTCAACATAAAATTTTGAATTCATTTGTAGATAAAATAGATCAATTATCACAGTTTTAAAAATGGTTTTCTTTTATATTATACAACTGCTTTTGTGAGATGCTTTTCTTATTTCTTATTATCAAAACAAAGTTGTAAAATGAAAACTATCTTAACTCCAAATATGCCAGGGGTATGAATAGCCTTGGGCTTAACTGCCTTTGCTGGGGTTTAAAATAAACTCAGAACGTTTAACATGTAATAACATAGTTCATGCCATGTGTTTAATAATTTTCTTCTTCAATGCAAAGTGATATTTCATCCAGTATTACTTTATTTTTAAAAGTTGTAATAAATCAATAATGGATGTTGATATAAACTCCTTTCTCTAGCCCAATACTGCAGTTGTCTGTTACTTCCACGATCTAAGCTGTGAGATGATTTAAAGGTGCTGTCTACCTAATAAAACAGGTCAATAAAGTCTGTCATCCTTACGGCTGTTGGTTGGAGTGTACTTGTCTCCCACAGAGATGTAGCTCATCTCCATAAAAACACCCAAACGCTCCATATCACTCTTTCCATGAGCCGACGGCATCCTTGTTCTCTGTAAACACCAGCAAACACTTTACTTACACAATTATTGCGTGTAAAACATAGAATGTACGGTCTCAAAGATACAGATCTAAATTTACCTGCGGATGTAGTAACTCAATCCCTTTACTGGGGTACTAAACCAGGTTCTGTATACTGTATCTGTGTACACAGGCTGGTTGTCATGGAGAGCAGACTAGGTAATCCCAAATAATGGTTCCTTTCAAAATAAAAGCATAAAATCTGATTGAATGGAGAAATAAATAACTTAAACTAAATAACAGATGTTTTGGTAAAGAATTATGATTTATTGTTTTTTTAATCCATTTAGGAATAACCTGTGCAACCTAATAAAACAGAGTTGCTTGAAACTTCCTGTTGTAGGAATTAAAGGAGGGATGTTTGACTATTGTGTGAGTCCTGCTGAATGTTGAAGACAGCATTGCATGTTTATCAGTATCAAGCTATACCAAGGTTTTAAAAAGGTTTCACACCTCCTCTAAAGTTTTAAAAAGATAAAGACCAACATTCTTTAATTGAGATTCTCTACCTGTAAAAGGTCTACCTGTAGCTACTTACCAATGGTCAGCTGGCTGAAAGAGGGCTCCTGTGTTTTTTTT
>NW_023396689.1:5027619-5081875 GCF_011125445.2 Fundulus heteroclitus | reverse complement strand
AAAAGTAGATAATATTCAGAATTGGGTCACTTCAGGCTGCAGTGTGAACGTGGCCTTTGGTGGAGGTGGAGTCTAAACCACTGGTTTGTGTTTTAGTGAGCAGCATTTAGTACAGAGAGCTCCTGATATTTGTCCGTTGTATAGGCTCAAACGGAGACCTAGAAGGCACAGACCGTGATGTAACAAGCAGCATAGAGCCAGCCCAGCCGTCTCCTCTGGAGCAGTCGACCTGCTCTACAGCAACGCTGATGCTTACTGTGCAGCCCTCTACTAGGCCCGTCCCGCTGTAGAACCAGGACGAGCCACTCTCTTTGGGCCGTGCTCTGCAGCAGCCCAGCAGCGACAGCCTCTAAAACAGAGGGGGCGCTGCTGAGACACAGTGCAGAGGCTTTCTCTGCCAGCCTGTAACACTGAACCAGGCACTCAGGGCCTGGTCAGCTGACTTAGAGCTGGGACGAGCAGAGGCCCAGACTCTCCGGAACACGTACCTTTAAGTCCTGGAGGCCACGCACGGGGACGCTCGTCTTGCAGCTCCTCCATCATGGTGGTTTCAGAAGGGCACGGCGCCTCTGACCAGATGAGCAGTGTAGAGCAGCTCATGGTCATTCAGACAGCCTTCTCTGATAAAAAAGAAGGATGACGAGATCAGATCATGGAGGTTTACAAAGTCCTTCTAGACGCCTGCTCAGATGGCTCCTAATGACCTCATGTAGGAGGGAAGACATTGGGTGGTTTGAATTTTCGCTGTAGTTGGACTTAATGCTTAGAAACACATCTGAAGTTTTAATCCAACAAGTTGAAGGAAACAGAGTCCTCTCCTGCAGCTACCAGGTGCATAGCAGACAAAACTAAATCTAGTTGGACGCTTGCTTAACTTGTCAGTTTGGTTATTTTTGGCAGGGGCAGCCAATAAACCAATGGGTTTTATGCCTCTGTTCTCAGCCCAGCTCAGAAAGAAATTTATACATTTTTTATTAGACAGCCTGATTGGTCTAACTTGGTTTTCAGCGTGCTCAGGGACCAGACAGGTTACAGAAAAGATAATGGCACAGGTAAAAAAAAAAACAAAAAAAACACACACAGCAAAAAGGATTTGAAGATGCAAAGTGAAAAGGGAATTGGAAAAAAGGAATTTCTCATTAGATTTATAATCTTATAACGGTTTTTAAATCTCCATTTAGAAATACGGATTGAAAATACTATTTTCAAATTGCAGTACTTAACATCTTAGAATTCCTCTTTAGTAATTTTACAAAACGCTTTTCAATTGGATTTATAACCAATTTAGTGTTAAATTCTGACATCACTTATGAACTGATTTAAACTTTGACTAGTAGATCATTCAAAAAGCACTGAAATCAACCTTTGAACAAATCAAAAGTTTCATAAATCACTAACTGCCTTTGAAATGCTGTTGTGGAGACTAATCCAGAATCGTTTGATTTAGTTTTTAAAATCAAGCAGATTAAAGAAGCTCAAAGTAGTGAAAATGAGGTGGATTGTGCCTTTAGCTGCACCCAGCATTAGAGGCCAACCTCAGCTTCGTGTTTCCAGAGGAACAACAAAGAGGGAAAAATTCAAATCAAACAGCCATGTCTAAAATCTAGGGCAACAAGACTCCGCATGTCACCGAGAAGAACTGGACCATGTAGACTGGGTTTGAACAACGGGGGAAATTAACTTTTGTTGGATGATCAGGAAACACTCAAATACACTCGCCTGAAAATGTGCTCCAAGAAGCACAAAGTGAACACATTTTTTGTTTATTTTAAACCTGAAAACATTATTTAACTACAACCCAGTCTTGTACAAAATATATACATATAAAAAATAAATAAAACCACCAAGATGTGCGTTACCCTTCTCCGCAGAGACGGCCATTCCAGACTGCACCTCATGTCACCAGCCTGCAAAGAGAAAGACCGGATGCCGCGTGGATACTTATAAACTGCTCGCCGCTGGGGATTGTGGGAAAGGGATGGTTGTCAAAGATCGTCTGCTTAAAGAGGCACCACTCAGCTGTATGTGTGTGTGTGTGGTAAACTAGGCTGTTGCAAAACATAGACATAAGAGTAGACCCCGCATTGACTGTCGCGGCGCAGGAAATTACGGCCGCCATCTTGGGGCGGTCGACCTGCTACCCGTAACCCGCTGATTCAAGCTGAACACACTAATTATACCTCAGCACTGTGCTGCGTATTTTGTCTAAATCAACGGACTATAATATCAGGGACTCGAGGGATAACTTTTCACAAGTAAGATTAAAAGATATTGATAATATTAGAATGTGATTTTTCTAATATTAGATAGAGAGATACAGGTCTACACGTCCAAGTTTTTGTGACTTAGTCTCTCCAAAATTGCATCTACTCCGTGAGGGCAATACATATACATATATATATAAATATTACATATATATATTATATATATATATATATATAGTATATTACATATATATATATATATATACTACATATAACATATATATACATATATACTATATACATATATATAATATATATATATATATATATATATATATATATATACACATATATATACATATACATATAGATAGACAGATAGATAGATAGATAGATAGATAGATAGATAGATAGATAGATAGATAGATAGATAGATAGATAGATAGATAGATAGATATATTTGTGTGTGTATATGTGTATGTGTTATGAATAGGATCAATTTGTTAAATCTAAACATTGTGGTCTTCATTATTTCATAAAACCGTGTCACATGTGAAACTTTAGGATCAATGAGTGCTTCTGTGTTTTTGGTCTCTGCTCTGTCTTCTCTAACCCCACAGTCAGTGGAGGCAGATGACCGTTCAGACTGAGCCTAGTTCTGCTGGATGTTTTCATTCCTGTTAAAGGGGAGTTTTCCTCTCCACTGTCGCTTCATGCTTGCTCAGTATGAGGGATTGCTGCAAAGCCATGGACAACGCAGATGACTGTCCACTGTGGCTCTACACTCTTTCAGGAGGAGTGAATGCTGCTTGTGAAGACTTGATGCAATCTTCTGGGTTTCCTTAGAGAGGAAACTTTTTGACTAATCTGTATGATATGATTTGATTTGATTGAATCTCACTTTGTAAAGTGCCTTGAGATGATGTGTTGTGGAGTGGTGCTATATAAATAAATTGAATTATTTTCAGACATTATCTTCCTTTATCAAAGATTGGGAAACAAATGCAGGTAACCAGGTGATACACAGCACAATTGTTTATTGTTGTCTTTGAAAGAAAGACATCCTAATAAAAAGTAGTATCCAACCTGTTGTCAGCATCAGGTTCTGTGATTTTATTGGAATGTATCAGCATTTGTGGCAAAGCAAATGTTTATAGCTGTGATGGTAGAATTGATGCAGAAAAGTCCTTTAGAGATATTAGAGTAACATGCTGCCTTCAAGGCCTCACATTTTCCATGGAAACCGTGCATTTTTCATCAAGATAATAGAAAAAAAAATATTTTGCACACATGGCAGAGCTGGGGAAGAATTGTGAATGGCTGCAATGCGCTCATACTGTACACTAATTGAAGAATCCTTTATCTTTTTTTTTAGCTCATTATTTTAGTGACAGATTAATACAATTACACCATCAGAAGAAAACAGATATCAGGAAGAATTATGTTGATGTTTGAAAAATGAAGACACTCAGGATTTTTTCAACTGCCTTTTTAAATTTTAGAAGGATGACATTTTAAAGGAAAGGGCACAAATTCAACCGGTTACAGTGTGCATTCAGGAGTTCATCACAGCTGGGATGGTGGAAGTGAAGTTTACAGGATTGATTCTTCTGGAACAAAAAGAAAAAACAAGAAAACAAGATGAGATTGCAGAAAACAGCTGTTAGCATCAAACAGTCATTTAGTTTGTCCTTTATACTGCAGCGATAATGATCGAAGTTAGTAAACCACTTTGCCTCCATGTTTCCTTCATGAATAGCTACTGTTGATCAGGACCTTGTCATTTTGTATTTAATCCCAAAGACTATTTAATGTAAGTAAAGCTAAAATCATCTTTAGATGAGAGCCAAAGAGAGCCAAAGCTAAAAGTCAAACACAGAACAAACAAAGAGTGACCTGCATGAGGTCCTAACAAATATTGATGTTGCACTTGTGTTTGTGCAGGTGCTGCATAGATTTCTTTATGTGCCGAGACCAGTCCGAGCTCGGTAACCGAGATAACTATTGAGTGTAAATGGAACGCAAACTAAACTGAACCGAGCCAGACACAACCGGTTTTTCAGTAGCCCGGTTCTCTAATAACAAAGAGCGCATGAGCAGACCGCGTCATCTCCTTACAGTCAGCTGACATTTCATACGTTCATAAAAATACTTGCTTCCCTACCGTGACACACGATTTCCAGTTATGATTCTGCTTAGCAGTGTGATGAAGCTCAGAGTCTGTCGTTGTTTCCTGCGTCTGTAAATCCTTATTAGACGTGTCTTATCCACTTCCCAAAAGCGGACTCTGTCAAGTAAATCCACCAAAAGTTGCCGTCTTCACCTAACTCTCCGCAAACAACGACGTATCACCAACCATTTTTATTTCTCAAAATGCCCAAACCGGGTGAAGTGAAATGCTATGGCTCTGGACGGGGTATGAAGTGTCTAATTTGCATTTAAAGAGACAGCACCAAAAGAGTTGCTCTCAGACGCACCTCAGGACAGGAGTAAATAGAGGGAACCTGGGGGTAAACTAATGAGGAATTCTGACCAAAACATTGTAGTTCAACGTTGTATAGACCACAACTGAATGATTTCAATGTGAAAAGGAAGAACTGAAAATCATCATATCCTGCCATTAAAGATAGGAGCTGGGGCTTGAATGAGATGAGATTTAGGAGTGCCAATGTGCCGTACTTGCAACTTGTCCCTATTTGCTATTTGCTCCACCTCCACCTGTGTCCCATCACCACGGAGACCAATAATACTCTGTCATCTGGGTGTGCATCTTGGGTGTAAAATAAGGCTGTTTAAGGGCAGGAAAAAGCCGCAGCCAAGGTCACCAATGGTGGCCGCATGGCATCGAAAATCTAATCTGCACATGCGTCCCATCTGTAGGACCACTCCTCCAGTGCTTTCGTTCCCAGGGATTCCAAGTAGGATCCTCCATGTTTTTGGACTAGAATTATTTTAAATATGGAGAGACAAAATAAATAACTTAAACAGAGTTTAATAGAGTTATTGCTAAAACACAGCCGAGCTTTAAATGTAACTAAAAATATTAAAGGACCATGCCTTAGCAATCAAAGCTGGAAGTTTTAGCCTTGTTTAGCATGGTTCGTCTTGAATCCCACAGGAATGAGTTCCAGCCACAGAGTGACATGCAGGCATGGTAGATGGTAAGGCTGCTTCTAACATATGATTTTATCTTCCCTCTTTGCAGGTTCAAGCTTTTTTATGCCTTTTCATTGTACATTACAAACAAGATTCTATAAAAAAAAAAAATAAAAAAAAAAAACAAATTTACTGTCAAATTAGGTTTTGCAGAACATTTTTGAACACAATTAGAGGCTCAGTTTCCCACATTAGACTGATAACAGGAAGAGAATATGGATCAGAGCAACAATTTGCCTATATTAAAGGCCTTTAGTTTACCGCTAGCCACCTGTTTCAATGTTTCATGTATTTTGACCAAAGACTAAGATGAAAATTGTTAAATAGTTGGTGCAACTTTTCACTTTGAAACACAGGGACCCAAACATTTACCTGAGGTTGCCAAGAGGGGGAAGGGAAATACATTTTTTGAGGTCCCGTTCTGTTTATAGCAAGGGTGCCCAACCTTTTCGGCCCACGTGCCAAAAAGTTTGGAAAAAAGTCAAAAGCTCTCAAGGGCCAAAAAATGTATTGAAAAAATAACCAAAATTATGTTGTATTTCTTTAACTTGCTATACAAAAAATATGATCATTTTTGATAATTTGAGAAAAAAAATCTGTAAGAAGGGATGTGTAAATCATTGTAGATACAGAGATCATTTGCCTTATTAAAAGATGATCATCCAGTTTGCAAATTATTTTGGGCTTGATTGAAAAAAATGAACTCTTTTTCATCTAGAAATATGAGAACAGGATTTGGGTCAATAACTCTTTGAAAACACCAAATAGATTTTAATTCACCATAGTTTGCAATTAAGTAAAAGTCCTTGGATAGACATTGTCCTATTTACAACGAGAATGTAAAAAAAGTGTGGTTAATAAAAGTTTTGAAATGCTTCATATTCAATTCAATTTTATTTATATAGCACCAATTCATGAAGCATGACAAATGCCAAAATGTTTTAAAATGCTGTTGGGGGGGCTGCACAAAATCAGTACAGGGACGATAAATGGTCCCCAGGCTGCACTTTGGACATGCCTGTTTCAGAGAAATCGTTATTACTTTAATTAATAATTATTTTTATCGTTGCATGCTATTAAACAAACAGCATAGTTGAGTCCTCCAAAGCAGCAGTGCTATTTACAGAATTTGAAAAAGTCTGTCCTATATGACTACAAATCTAACAGAATTAGGCTAAGAATGATTATTATCGTTGGTCATTTATTGTAATACAACTGAATAACATCATTTGTAAACTAATTTACGGGATAACATGGCCATTAGTTGGGGCAATTAGGAGCACTCTGCTGCTTTTTCCAGCACTGTGTCATCTAGCCTCTTCCTCTTTACTGTTGTTTTTGAGGATGGCATGAGGGATTGTTTACTGCAAGTATACTCGCAGCATGCTTATTGTATCTAAGCTAAAACTGAACACTTTAAATAAATAAATGTCTCTGTGTTTTATCAATCCCTTAGGGAGCAGCGTGCAGCCATGCTGAGCGGTACATGGGGAGCAATCTTTGGTCAAAGGTCTTGCTCAGGTACCCATAGTGACAGACTGAAGCCGAGGAGTGCTGGCTCTGCACTGACTGGTTTGGGTATATTCACACTATTCTGTTATATTCCCAAAACAATGTTGACAGTGAAGCTTTTTGCCATTTTTTCAACAAAACAAACAAGCAAGCAAACTAAGAAATCATGTTTCAGTGGATAGTAATAAAGATAGTAGTAATAGATAGTAATAAAATTCCTCCATACCTTGCTGTGCCAGCAAGGTTTTCTCCTCTGGAGAATTCAGACATAAACTATTAAAAATGTGTTTGTAACCTACTTATCTTTGTCCCAAACTCATAAGAATTTTAGTTATGTGTTCTTCACTCTGGGACACCGCATGCAGTTCAGAAATTACAAATAAACTGTGAGCACAAATTTATTCATTTGAATTCCGACCTTTTGATTGGTTTCTATTATTTGTGCGACATTGGAAAATGTATTCGCTCTGTATTTGAACACTTAATGTAAGAGTTTTCCTTGAGGCAGTCTAAATATTTCAAGCTTTCAAGCCTCCAAGTACAAGTAAAATAAGATGCTTCTGCGTTAACTGAATGTCCTCCATGTAAACTGAATAGAGAGAGACCTGTAGCAAACCTGTTGACATTGACAGAGATGATGCTTTTCACAGGTGTGCTCTTGGGACCAGGAGCAGGACGAAACACTGGCTCTTGATTGGCCGGTTTGGAGCGGCGAATGACATATGGATCAGCAGAATGTGAAGGATATGCATTAAATGTACCAGCTTTCATTCCTCCAATCTAAGGCAGGAAACAGACATAAGAACAGACATACCAATAAATGTATAAAGCATTATATATGATTTCTAAAGTTTCTCTTTACTCATCATTGAGCCAAGTCACCCGTTTGCTGGGGGAGGAGGGCTTGAAAGGAACCATGGGAACATTCTTTTGGAGTTGGAGGGGCTTTTGTGCAGGTGGGAGTGTCTTGTGGCTGCGATAAGGATTGCCTTGGAAATAATCCTGTGGGTGAAGACTGATTCTGAAGGGTCCATCTTTTAGTTTGGAGCGATGGATTGCTCCCTCCCTCTGCATAAAAACAGATTTCAAAATATGTTAAATTCAAAGAAAACAGAGCAAAACATTGATGCAGATTGTACTAATTCATGTCCTACATGCTGTGCCTTGCAAACGTTTTCACATTTTGTGATGTTCTAATCACAAACCTCATTGTGTTTTATTTGGATTTGAGCAGCTTCCCGTGTGTATCCCAACATCTCCTAGCTATAGCAATAAGGCTGATTGTGAATGCTAAATGTTGAACACATGAGCGTCGCTATGGGCTTGGGCGGGCCATGACCCAGCCACTTTTTTTCCAGGACCCACCCAATCAAATGGCTCTCCTACAACAAACAAACCAAAAAAGTACATATTTTCTTTTTTCTGGGGGTGTCACCTAAAGTTATAAAATACAATAAAATGAAACAATAAAATTAAATGCTTCAGCAAGCCTCATGTTCTAGCTTTCAGTAAACTGGCGGCGTACGGAGAAAGTCATGTGCCTAAGAGCCGCAGCTGTGTTAAACCAAATGCAAGGAGATGCTGGAAACATGATATTTGTTGAGAAACCGTCAGCATGTAAAGGTGGTGTCGTATATTTTCACGATGTGTGTCAAATGGGACATTTCTGTAAGGGGGCACCAAGAAACAGAAGAGGGCAGCGCGAAAGGGGCAGGCGTTGTAGGGCTGTTGTGTCGCCTTGCACTTGAATTCAGGTGCACTTACTCAATTTAGTCACACGGTAACGTGGGTGCATACTTTTAAGAGGCATTTTTAGGGACTTGTAACATTGGGGCTTTCAGTAACGGAGCCCTCATTCTTCCTCCTACAGTCTGTACTTATGCATTTTCCCAAGTATGTTTATCCCTAGCACACAGCGCAGTACCGAAAAAAAAAACATTACGCCCACCTCTCCTCCTCAACCTGGTATCATTGACAATAAATTCTGCTGAGACTGGAAAATTGGTTTCCAAATACTGTTTTTTTTCTACAGCCATTTAAGAAACCATTATGCACACAGATTAGTGCTGCACCTACACTTATAGAATTTGGGGTTATAATAAATAAAAGTGTGATTTTCTGTAGGCTCAGCCCTTTAAGACTGGTGCTAATGGCTTAAGACAGTCTTGTTGAGTCTGCTCGGACCACAAACATAACGCATGTGCTCAGAGAACAACTTTAAACTCAGCCTTCGGCATACTTATGCACAAAGAGGCATCCCGAGCAATAGAGGACAAGAAATGTCTGGTCAGGGCGGAGGCTGAGATGACCAACCTGCTGCTGTGAAATGCGGCGACAAAGATTATGAACGTTAACAGTCTAGAAGAGCAGGAGCAGAACAGAGGAGAAAATAGCAGCAGCTGGATGATTTACAATGATGCAGCGTAACAACTTTGATGCTTCAAATGCTGCAGCTGACAGGAAAATGTCTGAGCACAGAGAGGCTTGATGAAACTCAAAGTGACAAATGATGTTATAGAGCTACACTGATAAACAATGTTCCCCCTAATATTTCATGTGTCTGAGCATTCATTGGACCTCTGTGAGCAACATCACACGTGCACACTGAGGCTACACCAGTATTGTGCCTGTTCAAAACCTGAGATTGTAACAAGTTACATAGCTTACTAAAATAATCAAATTACAGTTATAACTTCTTGGTTGAAAAATGGCTATTGGGATTTCAGATAAGCAGATCCCTAAAAACACGGCCACACAAACAGCTGACATGCAGCAACCTGCCCAACTATAGGGCACCTGCCCCACCCATCAATCAGTGGTGCTCTCTGATCAGTACGTGGAGCACACAGAGTGGAACCGTGAAACCATTTTACCAGAATTGCAAAATGGTACAAAATAACTTGGTTTATTTTTATTTTGTTTATAGTTCAGCTTGGATTTTATTTGCTAAAGCAACACTGGAGTGGTTTAAAGAGAAACTTTCAATTGTGTTGTATGGGCCAAGTCAAAGTCCAGAACTCAATTCAATTGAGAATCTTTGGTTAGACTTGAAGATCACTGTTCCCAAGTGAAAACCATCAGACATGAAGGAGCTGGAGCAGTTTAGCCCTGAGGAATGGGCAGAGGTCCCAGAGGCCAGATGTGGTGAGCATGACACTAAGACATGACACATACTCAAAGATACTGATACTAGATGTATTCTGAACAGACAATTACTAATATTGCTATTAAAGTGCTTAACATTTGCTTCTAATTTACATTTTCACAGTTTTACACAGTTTTACAAAGGGGAATGCAACATGTTTGACATGTTAGCTCATTTAGCCAAATGTCAATCTCAATCTAACAAATAATAAGCTCAATATTTACCTTAAGGAGTTCTTTGGCTCTGTCGTATGGGTCGGAAACATACAGGTCAGTTTTAGACAGTGTGATATTGGGATAGCTGGGAAACGAAAACAAACACACAAACTTTGGAAGACCTTCAAAAACCCTGGAGAACTGTTGCTCTAAACACTTGTAAACATTTCATCACTTATTCATATTGTGATTCGTATATCGTTTTGCGTTTCTTACTAGAAACCGTCCTAAATTACAGGGACTTTATTGCAATTAATCTTCACAGTTAAGCTCTGTAACAATGATTCTGCTTCTACGTCATTGACCCACAGAGGGGGTAAGAGGCGGTCTCAGTTCTTAGGAACTACTTTTGCTTGCCATGAACCTGTAACCACTGCCTTTCTTGGGTGGTGAAGTGACAATATTGCGTCCAGGTGAGCGGTGAGCTTTCTTGGGGATTGACAGTGGACTTGTGGCTTTAATAGGTCCAGACAAGGTGCCGTAGTAACTACCAGAACCACAGCTGCAGGCAGAAAGAAATCATGAGGCAAATATCAGTTAAGATTTCATCTGCTTTTCACAGCATTTGCACTAGGATGCATTGCTTTTTGTCTCTTCCTATAATATTTTTTTTCCAAAAGTATTGGTATTCTCACGGCTTCTTGGTCCCACTACAGGGCAGGAAGGCTTTGCCCACGTTCCTCTTGGCCTGCTGCATCCTGTTTCTCCGAGCCAGTCTCAGGGGTTCACTCAGGGCTTCTTTCTCAAAAATCCTTTTAAAGGACTTGTCGAAAAAGCCACTTTGCAGAGCACACAGTTGTTTAGTGACACCCGCTTGCATCTGGCAGCCTTGATATGCTGACTCATTGAATGAACCTGGATTGAAAATAGAAACATCACAGGCATGGACTTTAAATCACACGACATTTTATTTGAAAATGTTGCTAACCCACCAAATTCCAACAAATTCACACATATCTCACCACAGGGATTCTAATGAAGTGGCTTAGATCTCCTGTAATCTTGTTGTTTCTCCTTTAATCAATGAATTGTCTGCCAGAGAAAACTTTTAAATTCTTTGTAAAAGCTTAACCTGAACTTTTAGCAGATTAACAATGTTAATTATGTTTATTCTGAATTAAATTATTGTGTTACATTATTTTAGGTGCTAGTGTCTGAGTTTTAATAAAATAAATATTCCCCTGAATAGTCCCACAGAGGGACAGTTCTGATTCTGTCTGTTTCCCTGATAATCTGATTTATCCTACCCTTTTTGTTACTAAGCCAATCTGACTTATGTGTAGTTTATTTTCAGTTTGCCATTAGTTGGGTTTTTAACTATTTCTGAGTTTTTGACACTGACTTCCAGTTTTTGGCTTTATGGCCATTTTTGGTTTCTGCCTGTTTTATCTTCTGTTAATAAATCGCCTTTAACTCCAACCTCTGCTAGTCTGGCTGGAAACTGGGTCCACCTGTCCCGTTCATGAAAATAAGAACCATTCAGGTTTGGACTGAAGAGTACTGCTGGCCTTACAGGACTGTTTTGAACACACAGACTGCGGGGTGTTTAAAGAAGGTGCTGATCTGGAGGAATACACGGTGCTGCTGTCCTATATTTACTTTTGCACTGATGGTGTCTTACCCATAAAGACAATGAAAATCTTTCATAACCAGATAGTCCATCCATGGTTTCACATGGGTATAAGCAGCACATTGAGGACCACTTCAACAGCAACAATCCACTTAACATGTGGAGAGGCATCAGGACCATCCCAGATTATAGGCACAGTGATCAGCAGCCCAGCAACGACCTGGCTCTCCCTGACACTTTCAACAGCTTGTTTGCACGTTTTGACTCTCAACACAACAGAAGGTCTGAACATCTTCAACAGGGGATGCTGTCTCACTAAGACTGGCTGTTAGCCCGGTCTAGAGCAGGCTTAGTTGCACAGAATAAACCACCATGGTAACTTGCTACTGTAGTGCTACTGCTCCTGTGAAACTGACCCAAGGCTTAATTCAGCCAGGATATCTGCAAACTTCTAGCTTAATCCTCTATCTTGGTGTTTTCAAATATCCCTAGATTCTTGATGCGATTCAGAATTATTTACACTTTTTCTCACATGCTAATGTCTATTTTCACAGTATAAGCATCTCAGGGAGTGCGTAACATTTAAATCACATCTGATGCTAAGGACTATTTGCAGACTTTTAGCCTCTCTGGAGGTGTTGGTACATTCAACTTGAACATTATGTCTTGATTTTGTCTGTGCGTTATGTGTGAATTCTGAACTGGTGTCTCATAAAAAATTCATTATATTTACATAATGACAATAAAGACTCTTGATTTTTGATTAGGATAATTGCAAGGAGACCATCCAACTTTAAAGACTTGGAGCTAATTGCCAAGGACAAAATGTCAAAATACCAAAAGAAACACGCATAAAGCTGCTGAACAGTTATAAGATGGGTTTCATTACTGTAATGCTGAATAAAGAAGATTGAGAATGATATGCCATTTTCAACATAAAATTTTGAATTCATTTGTAGATAAAATAGATCAATTATCACAGTTTTAAAAATGGTTTTCTTTTATATTATACAACTGCTTTTGTGAGATGCTTTTCTTATTTCTTATTATCAAAACAAAGTTGTAAAATGAAAACTATCTTAACTCCAAATATGCCAGGGGTATGAATAACCTTGAGCTTAACTGCCTTTGCTGGGGTTTAAAATAAACTCAGAACGTTTAACATGTAATAACATAGTTCATGCCATGTGTTTAATAATTTTCTTCTTCAATGCAAAGTGATATTTCATCCAGTATTACTTTATTTTTAAAAGTTGTAATAAATCAATAATGGATGTTGATATAAACTCCTTTCTCTAGCCCAATACTGCAGTTGTCTGTTACTTCCACGATCTAAGCTGTGAGATGATTTAAAGGTGCTATCTACCTAATAAAACAGGTCAATAAAGTCTGTCATCCTTACGGCTGTTGGTTGGAGTGTACTTGTCTCCCACAGAGATGTAGCTCATCTCCATAAAAACACCCAAACGCTCCATATCACTCTTTCCATGAGCCGACGGCATCCTTGTTCTCTGTAAACACCAGCAAACACTTTACTTACACAATTATTGCGTGTAAAACATAGATTGGAAAAAGTAGAATGTACGGTCTCAAAGATACAGATCTAAATTTACCTGCGGATGTAGTAACTCAATCCCTTTACTGGGGTACTAAACCAGGTTCCGTATACTGTATCTGTGTACACAGGCTGGTTGTCATGGAGAGCAGACTAGGTAATCCCAAATAATGGTTCCTTTCAAAATAAAAGCATAAAATCTGATTGAATGGAGAAATAAATAACTTAAACTAAATAACAGATGTTTTGGTAAAGAATTATGATTTATTGTTTTTTTAATCCATTTAGGAATAACCTGTGCAACCTAATAAAACAGAGTTGCTTGAAACTTCCTGTTGTAGGAATTAAAGGAGGGATGTTTGACTATTGTGTGAGTCCTGCTGAATGTTGAAGACAGCATTGCATGTTTATCAGTATCAAGCTATACCAAGGTTTTAAAAAGGTTTCACACCTCCTCTAAAGTTTTAAAAAGATAAAGACCAACATTCTTTAATTGAGATTCTACCTGTAAAAGGTCTACCTGTAGCTACTTACCAATGGTCAGCTGGCTGAAAGAGGGCTCCTGTGTTTTTTATTTGGAAAGGACAATCAAGCTTAATAAGATAATTGCAGTCAGAAAGTTTGGAGATGGTTGGCAAGCTGGTTAAAATAAAAGGAATTACACTATGATACATATTTTTGTTTAAAAAAAGTATTAAAATTTCAATACACTGAAACCACATTATTCCTGCTAAATGTCAATATACTCTGAGAATCTCCCAGCCATCAAATCTCAGTCCCAAACAAAAATGATGCTTCAGTCTTCCACATATAAGAGAAATACACCCCAGCAACAGGGCTGCTGTCAGCTGCACTGTAGGTGCTGCTATGATGGACAATGAGATCCAGAAAGGAATTGGAGAATAATTTCACTTGGCCTTCAGTTTTATGCCATTAGAAAACTTCCATTCAGGAGATGGCATGTTGCTGGAGAGCTGACTGGTAAGTGAACTTTTGTACCAGCATCAAGTTTCAACAGGAGTGGTGATCAGCTCAGGGATTCAGTTCCACCTAGCCAAGCCTCTTTCTCGATAACTGTCTGTGTAAAGAACACAGAAACCTAGAAATTGCCATTTTCCCTGAAAATAAATCAGTGGGATGTTTTAATGCAGGGAAATGTATGCATAATGATCCCTGCTAGTGGAAATTTCCACATTCCAAAGTGGGATGGTTGTATGGTAAAAGTTGATCTCCAAATCTTTCAGTGAGGACAGCTTTGGCAGAGCTGTTTTCAAGGAACAAGAGCAAGTTTCAGGTTAGGCTACCAACAACATCCTTGAAAAACAAAAAAACAAACTTTGAATGATTTGAATCAATGATGGAAAAGATTAGTGAACTCATGAAGGATCTCAGGGAACATAGACGGATTTTGCAAACATTAAAGCTGCAGTTATTTCATAAATGATCGCACAGAGCAGTCAGACACATTAATTCAAAAGCAGTTATTAGCTTATTCTGTGTTATCATACAACTGAAACCCATTGTCACTGTATTTTAGCATGACATAATCAGCTTAATAAACTACATAAACAGTCCTTCAGTATGTCACAGATCTACTATTTTAGATTAAACAAGTGTAGTAATCTATGCAGGGTCACCTGGGGGTTGGGCCCCATCTCCAGCAGGAAAGGGGCTAGAGGTGGGATCCCCCCTGGGCAGGCCTAAAGGGCAAAAAACAACCATGGACACACACAATCACTCTTCAGGGCAACCCAGTATGATTACTTAGGAAGCCTGAATACCTGTAGAGAACCGGAGCAAGCATAGGGAACAACAAGCAGGTTCAAACCCGAGGCCTTCTTGCTTTAAGGAAACAGCTGCATCGTCCTACTGCACAGAAGCATATAAATGCAATAAAAAAATGCCAAAGCCACAAAACCATGCTTAGGCTGGCAGACGTTTGGCCAGAATTTTAATTCTTCCTGGGACATGATGAGCTGGAAGAAATTAGACTGCTAATCGCCCACCCCGTGTTTTATTGTAATTGTGTTAGATATTTTAATGCTCAAATTTGTCTACGATGTCTAAAAATGAAATCAAACATATCTGATATGTCAGAAGTAGAATTGTTTCATTGTCGTTTGTTGCATCTAACAGTGTGTTGTTTTTTTACTTTATGACCACAGGGTGGCAGGGCAGCCTTTGAAATGAAGATGCTACACACCCGCTTACTAAAATCAAGTTCCCTCATACACAGGCTGAGTACAACCATACAGTGGTCTCATTGGACTTTTCAGCTTAGGCTTTCCTAAAAGAAAATACTCAAGACAGGCTTTAATGTGAAATTACAGCAAGAAGCAGAGAGAACAGAGTTCATCAAATGAAAGTAGGGTGCTGTGAGAAGGAGAAGATGCAGGAGAACTATCTGTCACACTGAAAAGCAGAGAGAAGCAAAGAAGAAGCAAACGCAGCATGGCAGCAGGGAGATATGAACGAGGCACAGAGAGTCAGAGAAGTTGACTCTCTGCTGGACAAACAACCTTCGAGAACAGGGGGAGGGTAACTCTGCAGCAGCTGTCTTACACACACACACACACACACACACACACACACACACACACACACACACACACACACACACACACACACACACACACACACACACACACACACTACATTGAATGCCTGGTTATTAACACCTTTCACTTTTGCATGCAGCTCCAAGGTACATCTCTGAATCAATTTGACTAACTTTTATTTTGGTTCTTGGTGACTGGAATGACCTGTTCTTAAGCAGAGGTATGTCCAAATTCAGTGTGCAGTGCAGAGGTTAGCAATCAGACTGAACTGTCTACAAGTCTGAAGACACCTCTGCAAAACTATACTCTTCTATAAAACTAGAATAGCTGCAAATCTCATCACATGGTTCAATAAAATGTATCGTAAAGGTTGTCATTGTCTTTTCAACAATTCATTCTGAAGGAACGGTGTACTCAACAATACATTGATGTGTAAATGAGCAGAAGCTGTTACTCTCAGAGACACTGACGTTAGGTAACATCAATCAGTATACAAATACAAGCAGACAACACATGCGTAGCCTACATGAGGGGAAACCACCCACAGGTTTGTTTTAAGTCATGTAAACAGTGCAGCTAACCATAGAGCCAGCTCAAACAAACGAAGGAGATGATGTCCCACTTAACAGAGAGCTGTGACCCACAGCAGTGATGAACTTATTGAATTTCAAACTGAAACCCATCTGGAATGAAAAGAAAGTGGTGAAGTAAAAGGCTCACCAGTGGGGGCGCCAGAGAATTAAAGATGAGAAACAGCTCATGCTTCAGGTGAGTTTGACTCGTTACTCAGACAAACAGATAAAATCTATTTACGCTGTGCTTCAGTTTTGTGCTGTGTTGTGATATAAGCTGGTAGACTGGCTGATATTGTGGCCTAAGTATGTTCACTTATCAGTGTATAAATTTGACTCTATTTTCATCTAAAAGTCTCATTTCACACTGTGTTGAAATAGAAGAACAGTTTCTTCTACAAAACAAACCAAGGAATCCATTTTAAGCAAACAGGAAGTTGCTCCGGACAGTGTTTAAATAATTACAGGACAAGGCCAGGCACAGCAAAGTCACAGGAAACTAGTCGGTAATTGCAGAAGTGATAATTATTGTGGCCAAGGCGAAAGATACCCACATGCTCATCGTAGATGGAATTAATGTCATCGATCACTGCACAACATCTTCTGCACAGAATGAGCACAAATACTGGCTGATGATCTAACTGAAGATGAACAGAAGGCTTTTGAACCTTCAACAAGCAGAGTTACGACCTGACAAATGTATGTTGCAAGGTTTCTGAGTTCTGCGCTG
Organism: Fundulus heteroclitus; assembly: GCF_011125445.2. NCBI lineage: Eukaryota > Metazoa > Chordata > Actinopteri > Cyprinodontiformes > Fundulidae > Fundulus > Fundulus heteroclitus. The sequence continues at coordinate 5,064,658 of NW_023396689.1, read as the reverse complement.
TAATTATCCCCATGGCAAAGATTTGCAAAAAGCCTTGAAATGAATTAATCTTTTATTAAAGCTGCAAAATCACACAATGAAAAATAAATAGATAAATTCCAACCATTAATTTGATTACATTTATTCCATGGGGGCAACAAATCCCATTTTGAGAAACAATTATTATTATACAGTTATTGGTTACCTTAACCAAAAATAAATGTTGTCCCAATAAACCTGTAATTGGTATTAAATGCTATATTCTTATTCTTATTACTATTTCATGACACAGAAACCAATTTCTTTTAAAATCCAACTACTAGGCTGGATGTGGAACCATGTTTATCTAATTACAACACACAGGGAGCAGCAAGTTCAATTAGGAAGTTAAAAAAAATCTCCAAAGACAACTGAAGCAAAGACTGGGATCTTGGCGTCCCTGAGTCTCCATAACAACCATTAGATGGTATCTATATGCCAACGGGTTATTTAGGAAGCATGCCAGAAAAAGGTATTTTCTGTCTCATCATCACAAACGAATCATGCATACATTGTTAAAGTCAACTGGGACTTTAACTGGAAACGTGCTTTGGTCTACACTGACGAATGTAGTCAAAGTAAGAGTAGGATTTCTCTCATAATTTTTGTGTGAAAATCTGCTGCGGTTCCATGGGTGCCGATAAATGTAGCTCTGTAGTTATAATATAATCTCTGTAGTAAATAATCTGCATCAGGTCAGTCAGTCTGAAACCTTAGTCCCCACACAGTGATTTTCTAAATGTTTCAGCGTTAACATAAAGACATGACTTAGACACATCATCTGCACATTCACAATATACATTTGAGTGAAATTTTGTTGCAAGGCTCTGAGTAAAAACAGAAGATAAAAGAGAAACATTATAAATTTCCTTCAGAAGCTCCTTAGGCTCATCTGTTCAGCCGAGCCTCAGGAGTTTAGGTGTTGTGTTTGATACAGCGATGTCCTTGGAGAACCACTCCAAACAATTAGTTAGAAACTGTTATTTCCAACTAAGAAATATCTCCAAATTAAGACCATTGGTGTCAAAGGGTGAGTTGGAAATGATTATTCATGCTTTTATCTCCTCACGGTTGGACTATTGCACTAGTCTTTTTACATGTATGAGCAAGAAGGAGCTAAACCGTCTTCAGGTTGTCCAGAACTCTGCTGCAAGGCTTTTAACTCACATAAACAAAAGAGATCACATTACCCCAGTATTGGCAGCTTTGCACTGGTTACCGGTCCAGTATAGAATCCAGTTCAAAATTCTTGTCCTTACTTTTAGAGCCCTGCATGATCTAGCTCCTCCCTACATTTCTGAGCTGATACAGCTCCATACTCTGACCCATAGTCTGAGGTCATTGGGCCAATTATTGTTAGTGGTCCCACGCACTTATTTTAAAACTAGAGGGGATCGCTCATTCCAGGCAGTGGCTCCAAGGCTGTGGAATGTTTTGCCTCTTACTTTACGTTGTTTGAACTCTGTTGCTTCTTTTAAAAAGCAACTAAAGACGCTGCTATTCAAGCAGGCTTTTAATTAGACATGTGGTTTTTATGGTTTCATTTGTATGTTTTCCATTTTGTTTTATAATGCTGTTTAAGTATTGCTGTATACTGTTTTTTTTGTATTTGTATTTTACTGTGAAGCACTTTGTGATTTTTATCTGAAAAAAGTGCTATATAAATAAATTTTACTTACTTACTTACTTACTTACTTACTTACTTACTTACTTACTTACTTACTTATTTGTCAGGAATGTAGCAGCAAACCAAGAATAATTATTTTATGTACAGAGAAATTGTATAAGACAATATGAATAGTGCAAGTACATGTAGCAGCAGGATGAAATTGCAACAATGAACTGACCATATGTTTAATGATGTTCTCCCTTAAATCTTCCTTGAGAGTATTTAATAGCTGGTTTGGAGCTTTGTCTAAAATGCATAAACAGTCACATGCTAGCTCAAAGCTTATTGGCCTCTGATAATTTTGTATTTTGTAACCTGTTTAAACAAAACATTTGCTAACAGTTTATTTGAAATCAGTGGAATAATGGAAATGCCCTCCTAGTTTAGATCACATCAAGATGAAAATGAATATTAGCAATGATGTGACCTGCTTACATCTGGGGATCAGTTCTACGCTTTCATGCATCACATAAAATACATTCAAGTTATTACCAGGTTCAAAAATTATTTAATCTAATCCTAACATTCTAAAAACACACAACAGATTCCTATCATCATTTGTTAAACAAAAACAACCCCCAAATAAAAAAAAAAAAAAGTATTAAAATCTATTTACAGCACGGGCACTTCCTGATGATGTAAGAGAGATAGTGGCAGTCAGGGACTGCTAATTAAAGCACATGTGAGCACCTCTGTGATTGCAGGAGTTTGCTGCTATTTCAGAGCAGAAAGACAACAAAAATGATCTATGAAGCACAAGATCCCTGGAAGAATGTTCTTTGGGCAGATCAGTCCCAGTCAAAGATAGCTGAGAGGTGCAGAACTCTGACTCAGAAAATGACCCTTCACACAGTAGTGAATCTACAACAGATGGATTAATAAAGAACATATCAGTGTGTTGCAATGGCCTAGTCAAAGCATTCCTCCACAATAATGTGAGGAACCGATGAGAGTTGCTGCTGCTAACTATGATTCTGTAAAAGCTCATTCCACAAGGAAAACAGTTCAAGCAGCTGACTGAGCAAATACTGGCAAAAGAAAAAAGCAACACAACATTTATACCAATAAAATATTTACAGTAAGAGTGAAGGAGAGTGTGAGGAAGAAGGGAATAACTAAAGATGATTCAGTGATGGATGAAAAAGCTCAAACTATTATACATATTAAGCTTAATAGTGACCGTACTGCCCTGCTGACCCAATGCAAACTGAAAGCTGGTTCTGTGAGAGAGAATCAATAATCTTTATTATGTGACCATAATGAAATTTTGGTGAGACACTGGCTCAGAATTCACAGATACACAAACAACACACAGACACAACAAGACATAATGTTTAAGTTGAATGCACCAACACCTCCAGAGAGGATAAAAGCATGCAATTTGTCCTTAGCCTGTGATAAGATTTTAAGCCTCTTGTTCTACAAATAAACCTGCTGTATGGTCTAAAAGTGAAATTCTCTGTGTAGAAAACACAGCGCTGAGCTTTAAGGACAGAATTAACTAGATCAGTTAGACCTATATCTTATTTGAAATTTCATTTTAGTGAGTTTTAACACTATTACACGTGTGAGAGGAGGCAGGCTTGTTTTAAGTTAGAAATACCTGTAAGGTTTGCAACAGCAGTGCTGGGAGTCAGCGTACTTCTAGATTGCAGAGTAAACATCTCAATAGAAAACAAAACCGTGGAAGGAAACCACAGTTTAAGAAATAAAGCCCAGGCTATATAACAGGAGAAGAGACACATGACGAGGATGGTGATAAAGAATGTGGATGCGTGGCTTTCACTGTTCAGTTTGGTGTCATAGCTTGGGGCTGTTTTACTGATCAGAGCTGCTTATTTTTACCCCTGGCAGTCACAACCAGTACGACTGTCAGAGTGTACTTGAGAGCGATCTCACTCCGTGAGGATGTGGCTGCATGGTCAGACAGCCTGCGAAGCAAATAAGTGAACCAGAAAAGTCGCAAGGGGAAATTGCTTGAGTCTAAAAGGGCACAATTCTACAGCACACTCCTGAAGCCTAGGAGATCATTTAAATGTGGAGCGGCAAAGATGTTGAATCAGTGGTTTGAATTCCATAAACCCTGAAGCCAGGCTTTTCCTCCTCTCTTCTGCTCTTTCGTTTAGGTTCATTTAAGCTTCATTGACTTGCAGCACAGTATAACAGATACAATCAGTTCCCCTGAACTGTGCAATGACCTCATATTGGATCAGTGATTGACAGGATATGTAAGGTTGTAAGTAAAAACCTACTCTATGTGAGGCAAGACCACTCAGCATCTACGTTTTGTGGGGTTGCAACGGGGGTGCTGGTGCCTATCTCCAGCTGTCAATGGGCGAGAGGCAAGGTACACCATGGACAGGTCGCCAGTCTATCGCAGGGCAACACAGAGACAAACAGGACAACCATTCTCATGTGGATGATATTTGGTTGGGGTTACAAACGATTCATTATGATTTTCAATTACAACTTTCTTATTTATAATCAAAAAAGATAGTTGCACTACAGCATGTTTGCAAGGACTAAAGAAGGAGAAGCAATGAAGCTGAGAAGTCATCAATATCCAGTGGAGGAGCAAAAAGAAAGGGTTAAAGTAACCTTAACCCTGTAGATCAGGTCAGTGTTTGACCATGCTAAGCTGTCACTTTACTGTGAGGCATTATAGGCAGTCTACTGGCTCTTATAGTAGCTGCATTAATTTCTAAGTTCTGTTCAGGCTCAAAAATAACTAAGAAAACACCATCAGGATGGACGTTTTTGGCGTATATTGTTTTATTTGAAGATGAATATGTGTTTGCGTTTTCTTTTTATGGTCAAAATATGTGAATAGGCCCCTTTAAATCAGAGTTTGACTTTTAAATCTATTTGCTGAAACAAGGCAGAATTTTGTTAAAATTATATTTGTTTAAAGGAGACTTTAAATAGCAATCAGGAAAATAAACTCTGTGCGACAAAATATATTCATTCTCTGTGCTTTACAGACTTGAAATCTGTATCTTTAATGTAGACACTGTATAAAATTCAATAAACATAGTCTCCTATTGGTTCTGCCTGTAACTGATGACTTTTGATATAGGAAAAAGCCTGGGCTGAATTATTCTACTCCCCTTAAAGACTGTTTTAAACATAGTTTGAGAAACCTTGATTTCATTTGTGATAATCGGTTACTGAAGATTCTGATGTCCAAAATAGAATCAGTCTACAAATGGAAAAATATATCCTTTTAGTTCCTATTGTTTCTTAAAAGTTGGATAAAAAGAAAGTCACCGCTGCCTGCAGAATAGACTTCATTTAAGGAGAGTTGATTGTTGGGTGTTTGGTTAGGTAGGGTGGAAGGAGGGACCGGTTAAGAAGCACAGAAACATATTTCTTTTCTCTGAGTATGCATGAACTGCTTTTGGGATTTTTCATCACTGCAGAAATCATTATTCTCATTCTGTGGATCTTCTTTTAATCAGTCAAATTTGTGAGTGCCACAAAAACTAATTGCATATCATCAACAGCCTCAGGTATATATTCATTTTGCAGAGCTGCTGTTATCATAATGTGCTTTGGCTTTAAGCCTGACACCAGATGCTGTACAGTCCTGTTTTTCTGGCTACAGTCCAGCATGTTCCTCTGCCATTGCCTTCATTTGAAACCACCCAATATGCAAGATGTATGTGGGGTTTTTGCCAGAGTGTTACTCGTGTGCTCTGAAAACAAAACTTTAACATTTTACTGTGAAATGTACATGTACATTTATCACATTTCAAGCTCTTGCTGACATTTTTGTCTCCAATCCGAAGTGGCTAAACAAACCTCTGCTGATCATTTTTTGATGTTTTTGTAGCTTTTTTTTATTATGCCTTCAGTCAGAAAAGTACTTGTCCATCAGCTTCAAGATTGTAGTTTTGATTGCTGTGGTCAGCCTGTGTAAGTGGTAAACTGATGATTTTCCAAGTGTAGTGCTCCTAAAATGAACCATGATTCAACTTTAAAATCCCTCTTTATCAAGCATGTCATTAAACTCCTACAGTTAAAGAGAAATATGCTGTTTTTAGGCTGATTTTATCAGTATGAACAATTGAACACCTACACTTGTTTAACTCTGTACACTCATGCAGAATCTGAATCCAATTCAGCTGTCAGATGTTCAGTCACCCCACAACCCCATAACATCTCAAAATGATCAAGATCTGTGCCCGTATTCACAAAGAATCCTAAGACTAAAAGTAGCTCTTAGTGATGTTATTTTAGGAAAAATCTAAGAATTTACAACATTCTCACATTTTTCTTACAATTTTACCTTGGTAAATTAACAGTTATTCATAAAGAATCTTAATCCAATCTAATTTGATTAGTAGGAGCACCTTTTGTTTTTGTTTGTTTGTTTCTTGTATCAACCAATCACCGCTCTTAAAAGACAGTGTCAGACCTAGCAAAAGGGTCCACCACACCTCGCTACAAAGATAAACATTTCTGTCGTCTCCTTACTCACAATCGCTCTAAGCAGCTTTCTGAATCACTCTGACGCTAAGACTCCTAGGTATGATTTTTTGAAGCTGTTAGGAGCTCTCTGAGAATATTTGGGAATACAGGTCCTGGACTGTTACTCAGGAACATCAGTCCTGACGGTCCCCATGTTGAGATTCAGGTTTTTACAGATGATCCCACATGTTCTTAAAGAACCCACTGACACACTGTAGAGATTGTGATTCACAGTTGCTATGAGATTCTTTCCCTGGAATCGAGTATAGATAGTTCATAACAAACTTGTCCTCTATGCTGGTTTATCTAAATAATTTAGTTTAGGCTCATATGTCCAAAGTACATTATACCAGACCTGCTGGTCTTTGTCTTTGTTCTCTCAGGTAAACTTTAGGCCGGCCATCATGTTCTTCTTAGAGAACAAAGATTGGCTTCCTGCATACTTTCCATGAAAGTTAAACTTGTTCACTCTCTTTCTGCTGGTTCCTCTAAATTAGTATTGAAAAGATTTTTGCTTACAGCAGCTCTTTATCAAAGAAGCTGATTAATGAACTGTTTTAAACATTTGTTGAATTAAATTGTATTTATATAGCACCAATTCATGGAACATGTCATCTCAAGGCACTTTCCAAAGTCATATTCAATCAGATTATACAGATCATATATATATTTGTGTTTTTTTGTTCATTTAATTTAAACCTTTTGCTTCTGCTTTGTTATTTTTTTCTTTCATTCATTTGGAATCCTTTGTATTGCCCGCTGTATGAATGCTGGTATAAATAAATCCCACCCTGCCTTGCTCTCTGATTGTAGCAATCCCTGCTGAAGGTCAAATGATGACTTCTTTTAGCATCCTGTAGTCTGATTTCAGGACAAACTCACATTGACAACCAAACCTGGGCATGTTGGCAGTTGCTGTAAATGTTCTCTACTTGCTGATTATCTATGAGACAGTAAAATGGCTTATTTAAAATTATTTTGGGAATTTGAATACCTGACTAGACCCATAAGCTGTATCAGTGTTACATCTGAAGGACTCTGACAGCTCTTTGGGTCTTATGGCATTGATTGTGAAGAATTAACAGTATTTCCTCACAACCCTGTCCTATCTGATAATTTTTTAATAACATTTGAGTTTAATCTAACTGAGTTCTCCACCCCCAAAAGAGCGTTCCATTATAGTATATCTTTATCGGACAATGCTGCATCAAACTTTAAAGAGTCTGTCCCCCTTTTAATGTTGTCAGTATTGCAGAAATACCCTGCAGATAGCAGCAATGTTGTTTCTTCCCATTCACAAATAGATGTCTTTGTTAACGGTATGACTTGGTCATTGCGTTCTGCATTAGACAATGTAGCTCCCTTGAAAAAGAAGGTGATTATTCACAGGAAGCTGGCTCCCTGGTTTAATTCAGAGCTCCGTTCCTTGAAGCACAATGTTAGAAAATTGGAGACAAAATTACCCTCTACACACCAAGAGGAATCCTAACTAATCTGGAGGGACAGTCTATTGTTGTATAACAAGACCCTTCGCAGAGTTAGAGCAGCATATTTTTCATTATTAATTGAGGAGAACAAAAATAATCCTAGATTTCTCTTCAGTACAGTTGCCAAATTTACCCAGAGTCATAGCTCCGTTGATCCATCCATTCCCTTAGCTCTTAGCAGTGATGATTTTATGGGATTCTTCATAAATAAAATTGATTCCATTAAAAATAAAATAATTGTCATCCTCCCAAACATGATTACCTCGTTCTCAGTAAGTGAGGCAGCTTTGGAGGAATGTTTAGAACCTGCACAGTGTCTGAACTGTTTAAAAGCAGTAGAGCTTTCTGAGCTATCTAAAATTTTAGCTTCATCTAAACCTTCTACCTGTATGTTACATCCAATCCCAACCAAGATGTTTAAGGAGGTATTCCCTTTGATCAGTGGTCCTATTTTAGACATGATTAATCTATTCTTGGTAAATGGATATGTACCACAGGCTTTTAAAGTAGCTGTTATTAAAGCTTTACTTAAGAAACCATCTCTTGATCAAGATGAGTTAGTAAATTACAGACCTATATCTAATCTTCTTTTCTAAACTAAAATTCTTGAGAAAGTAGTTGCTAATCAACTTTGTGAACATTTACAAAGTAATGACCTACTTGAGGAGTTTCAGTCAGGCTTCAGAGCTCATCATAGCACTGAAACAGCTCTGGTGAAGGTCACTAATGACATTCTCATGGCCTCAGCTAATGGACTTGTGTCTATACTTGTCCTGTTAGATCTCAGTGCTGCATTGACAAAGTTGATCACAATATTCACCTACAAAGACTTCAGAATACTGTAGGGATTATGGGGAAAGCATTAGGCTGGTTTAAATCTTATCTGTCTGATAGATTCCAGTTTGTTCATTTTAATAATAAATCTTCCTCAAACTCTAGGGTCACCTGTGGAGTACCACAGGGTTCAGTCCTTGGACCAATTCTCTTTACTATATATATGCTTCCGATTGGCAAAATTATCAGACAGCATGGGAATAACTTCCTCTGTTATGCTGATGACACTCAGCTATATTTATCCATAAATCCTGATGAATCCAATCAGTTACTTCGACTGCAGTCATGTCTTGATGACATTAAAAGCTGGATGACTTTATATTTCCTGCACTCAAATTCTGACAAGACAGAAGTTGTAATCTTTGGACAAGAGTCCTCAAAAAATAAACTTCTTAATCAATCACTTAATCTGGATGGCATTAACTTGGCCTCTGGTAATACAGTAAAAAATCTTGGTGTTGTTTTTGACCAAGACATGTATTTAAATCCCATATTAAACAGGTTTCCAGAGTTTCCTTTTTTCACCTCAGGAATATTGCCAAAACTAGAAACATTCTGTCCAAGGGTGCTGCTGAAAAAACTAGTTTATGCATTTGTTACTTCAAGGCTGGACTATTGTAATTCTTTACTATCAGGAAGTCCACAAAATGCAGTTCAAAGTCTTCAGCTGATTCAAAATGCTGCGGCAAGAGTTCTGATGAAAATCAACAAGAGGGATCATATTTCTCCAATTTTAGCTTCCCTTCATTGGCTTCCTGTTAAATCAAGAATAGAATTTAAAATTCTTCTTCTAACGTATAAAGCCCTTAATAATCAAGCTCCATCATATATCAGAGCTCTAATTACCCCGTATGTTCCTAACAGAGCACGTCGCTCTCAGACTGCAGGTCTGCTAGTGGTTCCTAAAGTCTCTAAAAGTAGAATGGGAGGCAGATCCTTTAGCTATCAGGCTCCTATCCTGTGGAACCAACTCCCAGTTTTGGTCCGTGAGGCAGACACCCTATCTACTTTTAAGACTAATCTTAAAACTTTCCTTTTTGACAAAGCTTATAGTTAGAGTGGCTCATGTTTTCCTGAGCTACCTCTATAGTTATGCTGCTATAGGCTTAGGCTACTGGAGGACATCAGGGCCTATTTTTCTCACTCTGCTGATTTCTACTCTTCTCCAGTCTACTGTTCTCCAGTTTTGCATTGCATTACATTGAAATGACTGTTGTCATTTCAGCTTTTAACTTTTTGCTCTCTCTCTTTTTCATCATAGTAGTTACACCTGGTCTGACGTTCTGTTAACTGTGACATCATCCAGAGAAGACAGATCACCGGCTATTACCATCTAATATAGAACAGATTACTGGATCAATGTGTGCTTCTGTGCTTTTTTTGTCTGTCTTGTTGTGTCTCTGCTCTGTCTTCTGTAACCCCCAGTCGGTTGAGGCAGATGACCGTTCATACTGAGCCCGGTTCTGCTGGAGTTTTTTTTCTTTCCACTGTCGCTTCATGCTTGCTCAGTATGAGGGATTGCTGCAAAGCCATGGACAATGTAGACGACTCTCGCTGTAGCTCTACGCTTCTCCAGGAGAAAATGCTGCTAGTCGGGACTTTGAAGCACTCAACTGGTTCCCTTATATAGGACATTTTTGACCAATCTGTATAATATGATTGATTTTGACTTTGTAAAGTGCCTTGAGATGACATGTTTCATGAATTGGTGCTACATAAATAAAATTGAATTGAATTACCATTTTTTTTTACTCTTTAACAGTGAGGAGCATCAAACTAAATAAAGAGTTTTTTTAGATTTAAACGGGGCAAACCTCCTTTAAAATAGTTATGCCAGAAAGCTGTTTGAATATGATTATTATTATTAATTATAATTTGGTATTATAACTTTAATAATAGGTCATGCAAACTCAAATAGTAGCTATAACAAAATATAGTTTAAATAGTGGTGATTCCAAGGCTATAATCTTGTAATGACTAAATATCACTAATGCATTTATTTATTAGCTGTTATGAACTAATTTATGCTGGAACAAGATTATCTGATCGGTTTCTGACCGATGAGATTTATCCAGCAAGCTATAAGAACCCCAATATAACTGCAATTAGGGTTTAAATCGTTACTCCTTTATCACCATCCAATGATTGTGTCTCTGTATTAATGTCAGATGTTAACTCGAAAAGAGATAATTCTGTATCTTGAAGAACCATGCAACTCTGGATTGAAATGAACACAAACAATTACTATTCTGCAGGTTGTTGCTTTATTTAACCAAAGCAATTCCCCATTATAGTACTTATTCTGATTCAACAACCTTGGAAGCTCTACTCACTACTAAGATAAACATGCGAAAATATATGAAAATAAAGGTAAAAAATGTATTAAAATAAGAGGTAGCAAATCAACTCAGTTGTTTAAACATCACATTCAAGACGTCAGCACTGACGTAGCAGCAATGAAAGACAAAACAGCTTTGAGAATCCCGATGGATGCTTCAATGTTTTCCAACAAACTAGCTAACAGCTTAGCTACGCTGCACTTTTCCAAGATGGCGACTATGACGACACATGACCTACAACCTTGCATGATGCGTAAGGGGGAAGTCTTAATGATGTAATCAGCGCTTACGCTAATGTGGGGTCGTGGCTTGATTAGGGAGAGGGTCTGAATGAGAAATTCAGCGGAAGAGCGCGGACTGAAAGTTCCAACAAAGAGATTTCACTCACTGATAAGAGGATAGGAAAAGAGAGGAAACGGGGAAAAAGATGGAAAAACGACCCGTGGCGGAGTTACTTATGAACCACAAATCAACACAGCCAAAATCACTTACAAAATGCATGCACATACATCAGAAATATTAAGCAGTTAAAACGAAAAATCCGTCTAATTAAACATTAAACTAAATCCTATTAGGTTTCTGCCCAGGCATGAAAATAATATCACCTTATGGGTGAAAAGATAAATAGAAAAAATGGGAAATCTTTCTTTACTCTGACATTGCCTCGGCGGGTGTCCTGGGGCACTTCGAGTCCGCGAATCTGGTTCAACGTCGGCGGGCCGGTGCGTCGGACAGCGGGGAACATGAGGAGAAATCCCTTCGTCTCTCTCTGGGCTTTTCAGATGCTTTATTTGGCCAAAACGAAAGTGTGGTCCCTTTTACGATCATCGGGAGATAACGGCTCTCGTCTTCGATCAAAGTGGGTTCAGAAAGTACTTTTAAAGTCGACCTCCTGCATGGATGAAGTTGCTTTAGTAAATCTCGGACCAGCAAGAAAATCGAGCACATGGCGTGTGGGGGTTGAATCCCAGGGGATGAAACAGCTGTGTGTCTTCCCAGTCTGGCGGGGTGCCAAGTAAGAAGAATGAACGCAGCTGGGTTATATACCTTTCCATAGCAACGTTATCTGGTTGTCAGGGTCCGTGGCCATTTTGACCGTGTTGCATGATGGGAAATGCAGTCTGTCACGTCCTGAACTGGTGTTACAAAATACTGTGTACATGTTCATAAGGTGCATCATGTGCACCTGATGTTATATGCCTGTGTGTAATTGTAGCCATTTTAGGTGGGATTAAATGCAGGGGAGTCCTTATTTATTCCTCATTAAAAGATAGCATTGTTATTACATACAACTGAAAAATTTTCAAAGGTATTTTCATCTTGTATTGTTTGTTTCAATTACTTGAACTTTTCAGCATATTGAACATCATTATTTAACATCCATACATCTATAAATATCAGAAGAAAAACATGGTTTCTTAGGGTGTTCTAAATTTTCATGATTAAAAATATGTAAAAAACAATGAACTTCAGATTTAAACAATGTTGGCTAAAATGTTCTAAATGGTTTATTAAAGAGCAAGTTCCTGTCATGTGCTGAGACATGAGAAAATATGGTACCCGGAAGGTTTATGTTGCTCTTGCTTCAATAAAGTAATTGCATCTGTAATTCTGCATAGGCTAAAAACTACTTTACTCACACTTAAAGAACTGGAGGAGTGTGTCTGATAGTTTATGAGCTACATTATGCTGTAAATCCAAAGCAAAGCACTGTTGGTATGGAGCTTCTGAACATGAAACGCGTCACCTCTAACATGTAGTTAGAGTCATAAAAGCTGAAATGTTTGCTGCAGTTTTACCACAGCTTGAGGAAAATCCCCCTGTGATTTATTGGAGTATAGAAATACGGTGAAGAAAGCAAGATAGAAAAAGGCGCCCATCTCTCCTCATCACCACCCATTGTTTAAAGTCATGTTTAACTACTCTAGATAGAGATTGAAATGGATAACTGAATTAGTAAAGGCATTGAATAGCAGGGAACATTCTGTTAAATTGCAAAAAATGTGGCAATAAGAATTGTTGTCTCAATGCCAATAAGAGCCCAACAGATTTTACTTTTACAAGTAGAGCATTGCTGCTTTCGCCATAGTGATCCGCTTTATTTATATATGCAAGAAGCTTTATTAGAATTTATGCTGGGAATATTTCATGTTTGATGGACACTGAAAGGAAGGTAAAGGAGGAAAAAAGGAGATAAACGGATGAGACAACATGCTAAAAGGGAAAAAAAGAGAAAGAGGAGAGGACAGGGAGATAGCAAGATAACATCCTCAGAGTCTGCTTCTTCACCTGCAAAGCCGATAGAGTATTACAGGCACCAATCCCTTGATACCGTCACTGAGGAAAATACAGTATTATTTAACACGAAATGTATAAAGTGACAGCTGAAGATAATATTAGGGGTTTTCTGTATAGAGGTGAGTCTGTAAGCACCTAGATCCAAGCACCTGAAGGTGTTGGCAAGAGTGCGCTTGTGTATGTAAGGTTTATCTATCAGAAAAATGCTCAATAGTGGTTGTGAGGAGCCAAAGACCCGCCCCTCAGAACACTGAAGCAGACGCCAGAGAAACCAGAACCCCAGATGCCCGAATGGACCTCGAGAGCAAAGGTGCCCAAGTGGGGCCAACACAGGGAAGGCTGCCTCCCTGTCCCAGGAAAGGGGGCAGTACAAACCCAATCTGACAAAAAGACAAACAGAAAACCACGCACACAGTCATATTCACATGTTCCCACCCTGGAGTGTTTAGGAGAGGACCACCACCTGTCACAATGTATTACCTTACTGGTCACCCTGCACTGCAGACCTCTCCATCAGTTCCCCAGGTTTTCACCTGCAGAAGTTCTCTGATGACTCGTTCATAATCGGTTTCATCACAGATGAGGACCAGTGAGAGTACAGACAGTGGATCCAGAGCTTTGTAGACTGGTACCAGCAGAACCATCTCAGCTTAAATGCAGGAAAAACAGAGGAGCTGCTGATGGACTTTTACATATTACTGTAGCAGAGAAGAAGCGGCTAGATAAGCTCATTAGGTGGACCAGCTCGGTCCTGGGATGCCCCCTGGACCCAGAACAGGTAGTGGGAGACAAAAGGACTATAGGAAAAATCACATCACCGATGGATTGTGTCCCCCACCTCATGTATGGAGCTGTTGCAGAGCTGGAGAGCTCTTTCAGTGACAGACTGCTGCATCCCAGATGCTCCAAGGAGCAATTCCACAGGTCATTTCTCTCGGCTGCTGTTAGACTTTACAATCTTTGCTGCTCACAACAAACTCAATAAGTGTTTACAAACATGCAAATGGCTGCACGGTTCCTGAGCTGATCAAGAATAATTTACACTGCCACTCAGTTACTAATTTCCATTAGCACACACTCTAGCTTCTCTGGGGTGTTTGCTTGTACAATGATGCATATTGCAACGTTTTCTCACATTACTGTGTAAATCGGCTTCCGTGTTTCTTTTATTTAACATATATAGCATTTTTATCTGAATATGCCCTATTATCAATAAACATTTTTTGGCTTTCTGACAAGTTCATTCTTTTTTGCTTTAGAACTTAATTTTAAATTAGTTTGTTATTCATACTAATCTAATGTATACTTCTGTGTATGTGTCCTTGCCACTGTCACGCCCAAATTTCCTCATAGTGCGTCAATAAAGGTATTTCTTATCTTATCTTATCTTATCTTATCTTATCTTATCTTATACTCTCAAGCAATGGCCTGCTAATGGCAATCCTGGCTAGATGAAGGTGCTGAGCCAGAGAATTATCAGGCTGGCTAGTGTTGGCGATGTAATATTCTATGCTTTGCAGTGGACACATCTGAGTAAAGACCAGAAATATATTGAGAAATTAATGGAAATTACCTGGAGTAGAAAGGGTCCTGGACCTGTGGCGTCTCTGCATTTGTGGCCAGTGGGGCCTGGCCCCACCAGATGTGGCTGTGGAGCTCTATGTTCACAAAAATCAATGGCACATGATCGTTCTTTATAGAGCGATATTAAAAAATAGTAAAAAAAGATGGATTCCCCTAACAATAAAATTATATTAGAAACATTTGTGTCTATATATCTAAGTCTGCCAGAATGCTGACAAGCTCAGTAGGATAAATCCTCTTTAGGGGTCTTGATATTGGGGCCGGCACACCAACATTTGTTTATATAAAGAACATCTGAAATCGCATGCCCAACACATTCTCAGTAGACAGCTGTGGGGGCACAACTCAGCTCAGATCGTCTAATCAAAATACTGGAAGTATGCACATTATGTTTACGTTCTGCCGGAAAGTGTGCGACCATCTTGGCAAGGCAAATTTTATTTCTGTAGCACATTTCCGTACAAGGACAACGCAAAGTGTTTTACATGATCAAAACATTGGAAAATAAAAACAGAATAAAAGCAAGGAAAAGGAAAACAGTTGGAATAGAATGTAGGAAAATTTAAACAAAATTAAACATAGGAAAATGGAAACTAAAAGCAAATATTAATCTAGTGTTGGTTGTCCTTGCTGATTCATTGAAGGATTGATGTGAATCTTTTCTGTTCAATAAATTAACAATATGAGTGAGCTTTTATTTATAAATTTATGTTTAAAATTGTAATTAAATTTAACTTATAGAAAATGGATTTTATGCTAATGTTAAATTAAATCTGTTTAATTTAACATTGGTCAAAGTCAGGTTGTATGCATCACAAAAAAAATATTTACTGCTAATAGGTTTTTGTGCCCCACTTAACTTAATCATGCAAGATATGCTACTGTCCTGGACCCTGAAGTCAATGCTGCTGAATGTTCAGTTATAGGAGCAGAAGGTGAGATGAAGTTCTTGAAATCCTCAAGCCTCCTTTAGAACAAAAAGAAGCTTAACACTCGAGAGAGGAAAAGCTCTTTAACTTCCCTGTTTTTTTTTTCTGTCATGTCTAAAAGGAAGCTGGCAAAACACTGCTCTGCACCTCTGCCTCATAAGACTGCATCTGGAGTTGGAGTCTCTGTTGAAGAGTAGGGTGGAGGATGGCACTTATGGCACCATCTGAACAGTAGCCTTGAAGCTTCCTAGCATAGTGAAGTTGTAGGGAGACTGTCAGTGCAGTTTGGCAGCCAAAACTATACAGTAATAGCACAGCCCAGCACAGCTGTCTCTTCAGTTGGTGAGTGATGCTCAGCAGAAAGGAATGCAGCTGCACAGTGCTGTGCCCCAGCCAGAAAAGAAATATTGCCCACCTGAACCAATTTGTACCATATTTGAGTACCATTAAAGTTGGCCAGCGCAACTTATGTGTAATAGGCAGTAGGTTTCTCAAAAACAGATCCACAAAAAGGCCCCCTGACTCCTGCTGACCCAGAAGAACTAACATTCTGTCCAGCAGTTCAGAAGTTTAGAAGGCTTAGTGTCCCCATAACTGTGGGGGGTGGGATGTAAAAAGCCGGTCCCCTTGTTCCGTGTCAGACAGCCAATGAATCTTTATGCAGTGACTTTTGAGATCTAAGAACTCTGGCTGGAGTCACCAATGTGCGGAGGTAGCCATAAAGAATTATAGCTTGTAAGTTATACTTAGCTTGTACTTTTTGGTATTTTTGTCATTTGTTTATCTTCCATTAAAGCACACTGAACTCCAGAGCTGTAGTACTCAACTGAGAATCCAATAACGTGTTGCCAAGTACATACGTTTTTCCTTCAACTCTTCTGTGTGTTATTTTAGTTGTTGTTTTACATGAAAATGAGAAACATGGATGCCATTGATGTTCCTCTGAGTTTGAGTTAATTATTATTATTTTTTTTAAATGGCAAGTAACAGATGATTTTATTGACTGTTTTTAGAAATACTTGCGACTGAGATACAAATTAATTTAACATCTTTCACAGATGGCTGTTATTAGAAAATGAGTGTGTTGAATGTGAAGCAGAGAATGTCAAGTAGAATTACATTTTTACTTAGAGCTAAGAGGCAAGTTAGTCCAAAGTTATACGTGTGTTGAGATCAGCTGCCAAATTTCACTGGGAAATTAAGATTTTGACCCTCCTAAAAGTGGGGTGTCAGGACTCAGCTGGCAGAGCCGTGCAGTTTCTGCTGGCCCTGCCCTCTCTGCTTCCCTCCGCAGGTGTTTGCGGTTGACTGGTGGGCGGGGCACGCACACCTACGGTTGGTTCAGCAGCGCCGGGCCGCGCTATAAGAACTGCGCACGGACAGCAGGAGGATGCCAGAGTATTAACCTGAGTGGTATGCGAAAGGCCACTGTCTTCGACAGATCTCCAGTTTTCGATAAACTGATCATCTCTCTGTGCTCTCCAGGTCTCACCTGATCGCCCTTCCCGGCGGATCCCTCTCTAGGAGTCACCTGTGCCCGCTCAGTACGGTTCCTCGGATCCCTTCCCCGTGCCAAGTGTCTGAACTGGAACCCCTCGGGACTCACCTGGTTCCTCCTGCTGCTCCTGGACCTCTGGATTCTCCGGCGCTGCTCGGATTCCGTTCAGCCTGCGCCCGCCGGTCACTCAGACACCTGCCACCAGCTCCATCAGGCAAGGCTGAGTCCGTCCCATCCTCCCCGGCCCGGTTTCCTGCGCCCAGTGGTGAGCTTATGCCCAACTCTAACGTGTTTGGTTCCATCAACCCCTTTTTGACGTTTCCCTTTCCCTTGCAGCGTCTGAACGCGTCCTGGTCGGCCCTCGTTCCCGCTGTCCTCGTACCCTGATTTTCTGCTTAAATAAATCCTTTGAAACTGATTCCCTGCTGCCGTTCGTGTCCTGCATGTGGGCCAAACACTTAAAACCAGCCATGACATGGTGAAAATAACAGGAAGCATTTATGAAGCATTTATGAATTACATAGTATATGTTTTCATGAATGTACAGTATTTAAAAGCCCTCTGATCAGATTGATCATTATTTGCATTCCATTTACCATAATAACCCCCATTTCCCACCCACCCAGCCTGGTTGTCAAGGTTTAATTCACACCCTGGTTGGCCTTAACATTAGAACTGATCCTACACATTTACTGTCAGGAGAACCTCGGTGGCAACAGGAAATCTCCAATATGACACAATTTTTAGCATCTTTTAGTCTGCTTTTAATTATTATCTTTATTTGTCATTGCAACATACATTCCAATGAAATTTGTCCTGCATTTAACCCATCCCTTAGGGAGCAGTGGGCTGCCACTGTGCAGCACCCGGTGAGCATTCTGGGGCTAAGGGTCTTGCTCAAAGGCCCATAGTGGCAGTCTGGGGGATTATTGCGATTCGTCATTATTTATGGTGACTAAAAGGTAGCTTTGTCTTGTTCAAAGACTGGATTCTGTCTATAAGACTAAAAAGATTACTAACAGTGCTGTGCCGTGTAGATCCACTTTTGGGAGAGTTTCTCTGAACAACACTGGATCTTCGCCTCTTGTTACAGCCCAGTGATCAGCGATGGTGCTACAGAACCAGGTGGTGTGCTCCCATGAGGTTAATGGCAGTCTGTGTGTGGCGTCGGTGAACCAGCAGTTTGGCTGATGCCGCTCCTCAAGACGTGGTGAAGGATGACACAGGAGGTTGTGAAGTTGTTTTCTGTGTCTGAATTGAGGATGCAGATGTTGCAGGGCTCTGTAACGCTTCATGCACAATGCTGTCTATGGTGTTGTCTGTTTGGGATCACACTGTGACTTCTTTTTAGCTCATGATACGCTGTGCCCCCTCCTTGTATCAATCAAATCCAGAATGTCAACTCTTTCAACCTCTGTCACAGAGCTGCTATTACTGTCTTGATGCATCCACAATGATTCTGGTGTGTCTGACATGCACTCAGTGATTTGTCTGGTTGTTGTGTGCTTCACTTTGCCGTTCTCACTATTTGTGAATTCATGATCACATCGCGTATGTTCTCTGGTTATCATTCTACATACCAATTAAATCACGTAACCATCACTGGTCAGCGTATCCTAACACTGAGGGCCTCTTTGAACCAAATGGCTTATGCTTAAAGCTATAGTTGACATGTTCGGATTTAATCTTTTGACCCACATGCAGAATAAACGAGTCTTAGTAAAGAATTGGTTTATTTCTTTCAAAAGAACAAACAGCAAAGACTGGTTTCCTTGATGTCTCTGGGAGTGGTTAATGTCATGCAATCCTTGGTGCCTGGCCTGGAATGAGAGTTGGGTTATTGATGGCCAGTAATGAATTGATTGGATGTACTATGACGTTTGAAGGGTCTTGGTTAAGCATGGGAGATTGGTGCTCAGGGGTCCTGTGTGGAGAGTGGTTGATGGAACTTCCTGAGGCGAGTCAGAGATCGCCTCAGGGAGGGGCGGGGTGCAACGGAGCGAGCAGGCAGGCACTTGCAGGCAGGTCCCACAGATGGAGTTGGTGACTGAATTGATCCCTCTAGGAAGATCCAGTGACGAAAAAAAATACCTGAAGACAGCAAACACAGTGACCGTCAACCTCTTGTAAGTAATCAAATGACTGACAAAAGACTTGAGATAGTTGACTACAGGACGACGTGGCCAGAGAAACTACCAGTAGACGTTAATCATCCAGCACTGAGTGAAGGCTCTACTGCTCCTTTATCCCCAGCACTCTGATAAGCCCAATGAGCTCCACCTGTGAGGGCTGCCCAGGCTCTCCACGAAGATCCTCGCTGGAAGAGATGTATCACTAGCACTCACACAGGAATCCTGACAATAGTTAGTAATCCTGTTCAGAAACTGTCATGATTCAGTTTGGTCTGGCTTTTTTCCTGTTATTTTTTAGTTCCTCCTCTCACTCAGCTCACCCTTCACTCCCTCAGCAATCTGTCACACCTGTTGGATAGTGATGGTGAGATAAAGCCTCATGAGGCATTGAACCACTTGAGCCAACTGGTTCAAGAAAGGGTTCATTTCTTGGAGCTTCATGTGCACACGGAACCACCTTCTGGCCAGGTGTATAATCACAACCAACTGTATCTTAACACGTGTGATGCATTGCTTTTTTTGTCTATTATGGCTCTTAGGAATCACTTCACAAAAGGTGTAGGACGGAATAATTTGTCTACATAAATTAAGTATACACATATGTGTATAATAAAATATTGTTTGAATGTATTCTCTGTGTGTAATTATTCAGAAAATAGTAGTGTCATGTGATATGGCATGGTGTGTAATATTCAGACCTCTCAACTTTGATCAAAAGTTAAGAATGAGATTATGCTAATTTTGGGGGTGGGGGGATTATGGTCAACAATTTCCCCTCAGCAGCAGCACTGAAGCACACAGAGGTTCACGCTGCGTCTTTACGCACAATCCAGCTGCTGATGTCTCTCTCTTTTCAGCTCAATGCACTTCTAGACTGTTACAGTTTATAACATTCTCATCACCTTTCACAGCGACAGGTTTCTCAGTCAGTCGCCCCGCTGACCAGACAAATTTCTATTGCTCTCGTCAGTGCGGTGGTGCGGTGGGCGGATTTTACCCCCGTTGTTGCGCTGCGGGGAAAATGCATAACTAAATACTGTAAAGGGCTTCTATAAAGGGAACAGAGGTACTGACAGGTCTGAGATGAAGCCCCTGATGTTACAAGTTCTTTAAAATGACCCTTAAAAGTGCGCACCTGAATTAAAGCGCGAGGCAGCACGCCCACCGAAGCGCCACTGATTCTATGTTGTTAAAAACAAGAGCAAAAAAACAAGAGGGAATTAAACGTAGTGATTCACGTTTTGAATGGTGAACGGTGATAAAAGCACCTGCTCCGAGGGAAATGGGGGGGGGGGGGTGCAAGCGCTGAGGCACAGAAATACGGTGCATGTAGTTAAAAAATGCAGAATTTATAAAAACGAAACTTATAAACAGACCAAGTGACATCTGGTTAGCAGAACTGTTTCATGATCCAGCGTGCAGCCATGACTGGTTCTGAATGAACCGGTCATCTGGCAAACTCTGTGCCACTTCCCGAAGCAGTCATGTGGTACAGCCAGGCAGCGAGGCTTCGGACGTCATCGTTTTCGACTCCTCCCCTAAATGAAGCAAGCCTCGATACGCACTTTACGGAAACGCCCCCTCCATTACTCGACACACGCCTTGAAGCCTCGGCACATCACGTAACATCACTACTGTTGGACACTAATTAGTCAGAATTCATTCCACCTGCCAGCCTCCCTACAAAAGCCTCCCTCAGTCTTCTCTTCCCTGCCGGTTCGTCATCAGTCTCCACTCACTTCACGTCTGTCAACCTGGTTTGTCCCTGCTTGCTGCTGGAATCCTGCTACCTCTGTGTCTCAAGTTAAGTCTCTGCCTGCTGCTAGATTTTCCTGTCTCAACTCTGGGTTTCAAGTAAGGCCTCTGCTCGCTGCTGGATTAACCTGCCACCTCTCTCCTGCAAGCTTTTGCTAGCTGCTGGATTTACCTGCCTCATCTGTGCTACAACTGATGGATTTACGTGTCTCACCTGAGCTTCAAGTAAGGCCTCTGCTAGCTGCTGGATTTTCCTGCTTTACCTCTGAGCTTTAAGTAGGCCTCTGCTAGCTGCTGGGTTCCCTGCCACTCCTGTGCTCTAAATTTGAACTCTGCTCAGTTACTGGACTGCCTGTGCCCCAAGTTTGCTCGCTGCTTTGTCGCCTGGATCTCCAGCTCCCTCTGAACCCCAGCAGCCCAGCTCTCCCTAGAACTCTCTCCGGTCCATCAGCTCCTGCTTCCATCTACACCCACAGTTTCAGTCTGGTACAGCCTCTCAGGTTTCCTTCATCCACTGCTCATCCTTTATTCAATAAACTCTCAGAAATAGAGCTCCGTGTGTGTTGAGCATTCTGGGTTAATCCTTAGACAAATATATGACAGAAACACTTTTTGTAATACTGGGTAAAATGGTCCTTCCATCCTGAAAGTACTAAATACATTATGTATGCACAAAAAGGAGGTTAAATAATGTTTTCTGTGGGAGCTGCAGGCCTGTAAAAAACTCTAACCAATCCATGCCCCTCAGTTTCAAGGGCATTGTTTTGAAAGAATTTTGTTCCTGCTTTCATTCCCCTCTGTCCCCCAAGTTCTGGGGGTATCACCATATCTATTGCTTGTCCCACATGGTAATCATTCTGACGCGCTCACATAACGCCAATGTGCGTGCTCATTCCTTCATAGTTTCTGCTTTGCTGGCTACGCATTAGAGGCTGACATTTTTTCGGGAATCCCGCGGGTCACGGGGATCCAGTGGGATTCCCACGGGATGGGAGTCAACATTAGTAAATATCACGTGATTGGGACGGTAGAGGATTAAATATCAACGGGAGCAGACGGGAGCTGGAGTAAACCAATAGCAGGTACAACTAGAATCGTTCAACTTCTGAAGAAGTTGAAGAAGGCGCCCGCCTGGTGGTGGGCGTGACCGTCAAAGGCAAAGCTTCCGAGTTCCTTGGTCGTAGGCTCTCATCGCTTGGGGATTTTAAATCAAACCTTCTGAGTGAAAAGGATTTGTCTTCATCAAAACCTGCTGACCGGGAAAACTTTGGTCTGCAGAGCTGCAAACTGCGTATTTCGATCTGAGACGCAGCTAATGAGCTAATTGGCGACAGCCGACGGTCAACGTTTCCCATTCATTTGCTACGGTAGTCCTAAACCACTACTGACATAATACACTTTTTGGCCACAAGCGTCATTTTGTGGGCGTTGTTTCCACCTCTTCTCTTAGAGCCGTTTTTAATAGAAAGAAGAAAAGGCAAAAACGGTCTAAACAAAAGGTTGTAACGTTTACATTTGTAACCTCTGCCTTACATAAACACTAGAATTAAATCTTAATAAATAAAAGTATAGACAATTATTTCAGTAACTCAATTCAGTAAGTGAAATACAATATATACAGGGGTTGGACAATGAAACTGAAACACCTCTCATTTTAGTGTGGGAGGTTTCATGGCTAAATTGGACCAGCCTGGTGGCCGATCATCATTAATTGCACATTGAACCAATAAGAGCAGAGTGTGAAGGTCCAATTAGCAGGGTAAGAGCACAGTTTTGGTCAAAATATTGCAATGCATACAACATTATGGGTGACATGGGTGAGTTCAAAGGAGGACAAATTGTTTGTTGCACATCTTGCTGGACGTGTCAAAACTTTCTTCAATTGAATAAAAACTAAACTGAAGTAATAATATTTGGACCAATAGAGGAGAGATCAAAAGTTAGCACACAGCTTCAGTCACTTCAGCTAGAAACCACTGATCAGGCCCGAAATCTGGTTGTAGTGATGGACTCAGACCTGAACCTCCAAAAGCATTTACAGACAGTGACAAGGTCGGCTTTCTATCACCTGAGGAACATTTCCAGGATTAAAGGTCTAATGTCTCAGCAGGATCTGGAAAAACTAATCCATGCGTTTATATTTAGTAGAATTGATTACTGCAACGGTGTTTTCACAGGTTTGTCTAAAAAGTGGATCAGACAGCTGCAGCTGATCCAGAACGCTGCTGCCCGCGTCCTCACCAAGACTAAGAAAGTAGAGAACATCACCCCAGTTCTAAAGTCCTTACACTGGCTCTCTGTATCTCAGAGAATATACTTTAAAATACTTCTGTTACTTTTATAAATCCCTAAATGGCTTAGCACCTAAATACATTAAAGACTTGTTATCAGTGTATCAACTTTCCAGACCACTAAGGTCTTCTGGCTCCAGCCTACTCTGCATACCTAGAACCAGAACTAAACAAGGAGAAGCAGCATTTAGTTCCTATACTCCGCTTATCTGGAACAAACTTCCAGAAAACTGTAAAAGTGCGGAAAGCCTGAGTTTTTTTTAATCAAGATTAAAAACACATTTGTTTACAATTGCCTTTGACTGTTCTAGTTAAACTGTTTTACTGTTTTTAATGTTCTTCTTTGTTTCTACATTCTATCTCTACTTGCTTTTATTTTATTTTCTATCTACATTTTATTGCTACTTGCGTTTATTTTGCTATATTTTAATCATATAAAGCACTTTGTATTGTCTCTGTACTGAATTGTGCTATATAAATAAATTTCCCTTGCCTTGCCTTGCATCTGTGACCAAGACAGCAAGTGTTTGTGATGTATCAAGAGCCACGGTGTCCAGGGTAATGTCAGCATATCACCAAGAAGGATGAACCACATCCAACAGGATCAACTGTGGACGCACGAGGAAGCTGTCTGAAATAGATGTTCGGGTGCTAACCCGGATTGTATCCAAAAAACATAAAACCACATAACTCTACTTATAACTAACTTTCTGAAATATAAACTAAAGGTCACCAATCAGTTCTAAAACATCTTTAGATGAACTCTTGTTGAGCCCTGGAGTATGGAGGACCAAGTCTTCCATATTTAAAAATAAATACAGAAATAAATAAATGCTCAATAAATAAATATGCATACAATTATGTGCCACCAAAAATACAATGCACAAATAAATGTAGATAGAAAATGAATTATACAGTGAGACAAAATGTATATATTTCCTTTAATTAGCCACTTTATTTAATTACTTATTTTTTTAAGTATTTATTTATGTGCATGTTATAATATTTTTGTCTGTGTTATTCTTTCTTTGTATTTTTTTGCCCTATTTATTTCTCCGATGCTATTTATTTCTGCCTGTCCTTTTTACATTTCTGTTTGTCCTTTTTACATTTCTGTTTGTTGTTTTTACATTTCTGCCTGTCCTTTTTACATTTCTGTTTGTTGTTTTTACATTTTTTGTCGGTCCTTTTTACATTTCTGTTTCTCGTTTTTACATTTCTATCTGTCCTTTTTAGATTTCTGTTTGCTGTTTTTACATTTCTGTTTGTCCTTTTCACATTTCTGTATGCATTTCTGCCTCATTATGCAAATGAGGAGGGCTGTGTCTTAAGGGCTCAACTACTTCCCATTGGTTGGTTAGCATTTTACTGCGTCGGTCAAATCTATATGGCTTTTCCCCGACATGAAACATTGTTTAATAATGTCAAACTCAGCAGGCAGACGTTCAGTGTCCGACCTCTTACGGGAAGCTGCTAATAGACTGGAAGAATTAGAACACTGTACATTTGGGATCTGAAATGTTTTTCGGTGGTTTCAGATTCGGCTTTCCAGATCAATAACTCATCGGCAGATGATTTATTCTACAAAACAGACACCTCTCCGCAACCACCGCAAGGCAGACACTGAGCTACAACCGTAGTTTCCTCAAAACGAGTCCGTGGGCCAGAATCTGTGGGACGTCTCCTTAAGAAGTGTTGTATGAACTGTCAGACGGCAACTTTTTTGCACTTAGATAAGTTGCTACACATAGCAGTGATCTCAAAACACCAATGTTCCCACGTTTTCACTTGCACATTAATAAGTTATTGCTGATAAAAAATCTAAACTGTTGCGCTCCGGTCCGAGAGGTCACGTTTTTCGATTTTTGCTGCTCAGCCAATCAGATCGCTGTATTGTCAGCTGAGTGCGTTCAATGTGTAAGGTGTTGTAAACATTTGTTTCCAGACGAAGAAAGCCCAATAATAGCATTTTCTGGCACCAGTTGGCAAAGATCTTGATGGCAAGGAAAAAGAAATAGCCCAGACCATCCATCATCCATTTTCTAACACGTTTATCCCTGCTGGGTTCGGACCGGTGCCGATCTCCAGCTGTCAATGGGCGAGAGGCGGGGTAGACCCTGGACAGGTCGGCAGTCCATCACAGAAATAGCCCAGACTTTTGCTCATTTTACTGTGATATCACCAAGACCTGCTGCGCTAGGATAGCACAGCCAAATGACTTATCCACGCCAGAATTTGTATCCCCTGCACTGGGAGAGTGTTTAAAATCAATAAAACTTTTAACCTTCAGCTTTGTGAAGTCTAAATATTTTTAAACATCACATTCTAATAAAATGAAATTGATTTTTTTTAACTCCTAATACATTGTTCTGTTTTTAAAATCGACATATCTCATTGTTGATAAACAAAGAGCAAAAGGCTGGGGTGTTAAATGTGCACGGCCGCCAGCTTACCTTAAGTTTTTTTTGTAAAACTGACAGACCGTAGTAGTCATGTTTCCTCAGCCATGTCTTTCTCCAAATACGTCGTCGCCTTTTCTTTTTAGGGCTTTCTGCACACAAAATTGCACATATTTCCAAAGCAGCGCGTTTCTCTCCGGTAATGTTTACAGTAGCCATCGACACTTCCGTCTTCTTCTTCTTCTTCTTCTTCATCATCTTCTTCTTCTTCTTCTTCGTCGTCTTCTTCTGTCTACGTTCGGACATACAGTATGAGCACTCCGGTTGCGTCCGAGCGTTGCGCCGTACACAGATTGTGAGCGGTGAACTTTTAAACCCGCGGTTCCGTCGCACAGTTTGAGATGTATATAAGTACCACGACTGAAAAACTCGTACAGTGTATGCCCGGCTTAAAACACTTACCATAACAGCTCCGCATCACCGTTTATGACAACAAACTTCCACTTCTTCTTCTTCTGTTTTAAAAGTGGTGCGCCCTTCTTATTCTTCGTGTTTTAATGGGTGCTGACCACATCCAAAAGGATCATTACCGCCCCTCTAGTGGTGAGCTCTGTTCCTCATCTTTATATTATCAGCAGCACAACCAGCTACCGTAACACCTGTTAAATGTATCACTGTTATAGCTCCGAAGGTCCAGAAACTCATGTGTGCTATAGTGCAGCAACGCAGTGCAGTTTTGGAAGAAAAGATAGCCAGTGTGTTGTTAGCTTTAGCCTAGCACGCACCCCCCTCCGTGGTTAAGCCGGCTTTGTGTACGTTCCGGTCGCCGGCTGAGTTGCACTTCCGCCTGGCCGGGAGAAGTCGGCAGGATCCAGTCTTCTGGAGATGTCTAGGATGACGGGAATATCGGCGATAAATGTATCACTGTTATAGCTCCGAAGGTCCAGAAACTCATGTGTGCTATTGCGCAGCAACGCGGTGCAGTTTTGGAAGAAAAAGTCCGGTGAAAAATAGATAAATGTTTTTTGATGTGAGACGGTGCAGAGCTGAAAAGTCCATATTGCGCCTGCTAATGAGCAGTAGTTCTTGCTGTTGCAATTTTTTCATCATTCATTCATTTATATCAGTTGTTCAAATTATTTATTTGTTACTTGTAAAATATATATATATATATATATATATATATATATATATATATATATATATATATATATATATATATATATATATATATTGGGTACCCCCAGCGGGTTGCGAACCTGCGACCTTTGGTGCACTAGCCCAACACCTAAACCACTGTACCAAAAAAGAGTGACATGCTGAACTCTGCATTCTGGAGAGGTCAACAGTGTCTAGGAAGTGGTTTTGAGAGGTGGTTTATGATTAATTTTGTCACCACGGTAACTTTAAATGGCGTCAAGTACAAATAGCACACTTCGCGGCGTTGAGACGCACGTTTTGATATATAGTTTGTGGGGGTACAGCCAACGGTTCGGGCTGTATTAACGGTGACGGAAGAATAAAATGGAATATTAAAGAAACCCTTATTAGGTGCATAGCATAAGGCCTCCGCCATGCATTTTCAATGCATAGGCGGGCGCCTAATAAACTAGGATCGATGCCACAAAATTAAATACAATAGAAAATCAAGAATGTAGGATCACCGGCGCCATTTTCTAGTTTTTTCCAAGAAACCTAAACTATAATGCAAGTCAAAAGAACTACACGACCCAGAAGCCAACAGTGCTTCCGATCTATTTTTTCGCCTTTGCTCAAAAACAGAATGGGGGGATTAACCGCTAGTGGTGAACTCAACCTGGAAAAGTTGGATTTGCAACACAAAGTCAAAAGTAAGGATTTATCTATTAATCTCACAGAGCGACTGTAAAGTTGCAAATATTAACAAACTTGACAAGAGTTGAATGTCACGGTGTTAACACTCAGTACCCTGCTTGTAAAACGTGTTTCGTGGGCTCCTTTTCCAATGTGCAACAGTGTAATAGTACGGCCAATAACTTAAAACTACTTTATTATTTTATTTAGTATTATTTGAACAGTTGTGTTTTTTTTCTGTTTTAACCCACTAACTGAACAATGTGTTAACACTTCTCTTTCACTTTTTAACAAAAGTAAAACATGTCTACTTCCATGTCTGGTCGGATAAAAATGAGACGGAGCTGACTGGACCGGCTTTTCGTGGGTCCAGTTAGCTCCGCCCCCAGCTCCGCACCACTGTCTGTTTGGTATGCTGCTTTTAATCTCTTACCCAATATGGATTCTTTTAAAATAGCATCTTTCAACATCAATGGGGCTAGAGAGGCAGTAAAACGTGCACAGGTTTATCAAACAATAAACCATAAAATAATTGATGTTTTATTTTTGCAAGAGACTCATAGTGATCTGTCAAATGAAATGGATTGGCATAAGGAGTGGAAGGGGGAGTTTGTTTTAAGTCATGGCACCTCCCAGAGCGCAGGAGTGGGTTTCCTTTTTTCTGAAGCTTTTACTCCAGGATCACTGGAAATAAAACACATTGTTTCAGGAAGGTGTCTTTTAGCCAGGGCTGGTTTTGATCATTTTAATGTGACTTTTATCAATATTTATGCTCCAATTACTAATGCAGACAAAAAGCGTTTTTTAGAAGAAATTGGGGAGAAGTTGGGGGATTGCGTTTTTACGATTAGGTTTTTATAGGAGGGGATTTTAATTGCACAGAAGACGATTCTTTAGATCGTAATCATGCAGAGCCACATGTAGCAGCTCAGCGCGCTCTGAAGCAGCTGGTCTCGTCCCACGGCCTGGTGGACGTATGGAGGAGAATGCATGCAGGCTCCAGGCAGTACACGCAGTCCCACATAAAAGAAAACCGCATTTCATTTGCTCGTCTTGACCGGTTTTATTGTTTTAAACAACATTTTAATGTGTTTAAAACGTGCCAGATTTTACCAGGTTTTACGGATCATTCCCTGGTTTTAGGTAATGTTTGTATTAGAAACATTTTACCTAAGAGTGCTTACTGGCATTTTAACTGAGTTTTAACATATGATCGTAGTTTTAAAGAAACTCTGAGTTATTTTTGGACTGGTTTTAGACAGAGAAAGAGTGATTTTATGTGTCTTCAACAGTGGTGGGACCACGGTAAAGTTCAAATAAAACTGGAAACTGGAAATGGTTACATTCTCAAATGTCATACAGAGGTAGAGTGTTGCTTTTGAATAATCTTGTTGTATCGCAGCTGTGGCACAAGCTCTCTGTTGTAGATCCACCTCCTGGCCTTTTAGTTAAAATACAGTCGGAGATGGTTACGTTTTTTTGGAACTCTTTGCATTTGGTGCCACAGTCTGTTTTGTTTTTACCCCGAGAGGAGGGGGGCCAGGGCCTTGTCCACCTGGCTAGTAGAACAGCCACTTTTCGCATACAGTTTATGCAAAAATACTTGTCAGGATCTCCTGATGTCATTTGGAGGGAAGTGGCCAGTTGCATTTTCAGACGCGTCAATAAGATGGGCTTGGATGCTGCTCTGTTTCTAACCGATTTTAGTAATTTAAGGTTAAAGGGGTTACCTCAGTTTTATCAGAGTATATTTAAGTCATGTGTTTTTTTTAAGTTAAAAAGATCGCAAGTGCCTAACTCTCTGCATTGGCTTTTAAAGGAACCTTTAATTTGTGGAGCGAGATTTGATGTCTGTGACAGCAGAGTACCAGGCCTAAAGGAAGCGCTGTGCCGATCTGGTACGATGACCATAAATCAACTGATCGAAGCATCTGGGCCGGGTTTATCCAACACCAACGCAGTGGCTTCTCTACTGGGGATCCGGTCTGAAAGGCTGGTGCAGATATTTCTGGGACTGGTGAAGGAGAGACTCACGGCGAAAGAGAGGTGTCTCTTACAACTGTTTGCTGAAGGAGAACATTTACCTGACTCGGCAGACCCATTCCCCGAAGTAGAGCTGGATCCTGGTTTTGTGGATGAGAAAAGTCCCCTTTTAAGCAACAAAGATTCCAAGATTTTATGCAACATAACCTCAAAAGTTGCATATAAGTGTTGTGCGAAAGTAATGAATAGAAGAACCTTGGAAAAAAGGGCCATCAGTGTATGGGTGGACAAGCTTAGAGGACAAAAACCCCAGTGGAGAACTCTTTACAAACCTCCAATAAAAAAACAGAATAGTGATCTTCAGTGGAGGAGTCTTCATGGTGCTATTGCAAAAAACTCGTTTTTATCTATCATCAGTCCCGGAGTTTTAAGCGAATGTCCGTTTTGCAGTTTGCCCGAGAGTGTTTTTCATGTTTTTATGGATTGTAAGAGATTAACAGTTTTTTTTTTAACCTATTGATGAGTGTTTTTAGCCTTTTTGGTGTGGTTTTTACAAATTCTATTTTTATTAACGGATTTCCTTACAGCAGAGCAAATAAGACAAAGTCCCAAATTTATTTTTTTATTTTTTTTATTTCTGAGGCGAAAATGGCCATTTATTTATCTCGGTGGGACAGACTGCATTTTGTGGAGGTGCAATGTAAAAGCCAGGCTGCGGCTAGAATTCTGCTTTTATGTATCCAATGGGAATTTAGAAGACTTTGTGCTTTTTTGGGGTTTTAGGGGAATTCTATGCACTGTGTCTGATAAAAAAGAATTAAAATATGGCAAGCACTTAATGTAAATATTTTTTTTAAACTGGAAGAAAACATGTTTTTAATATTGTATTGTTAACTTATTTACTTGTGTAAATAAATGATTTGTTAAAAATCAAAAATCTTCTTCTTCTTCGTGTTTTAATGGCAGCTGACATCCAAAAAGGACCATTACTGCTCATCTAATGGTTCGCTCTGTTCCTCGTCAGCAGCTCAACCAGCTACCGTAACACCTGTTTCTGCGTGCAACAGCTCTACCGTAATAACAGTCTACACGCAACATTTTCCCCCTCAGTAAATTCGGGGACATTTCCCGGGACAGTTTTAGCCAGGGACAGGTGGTCCAAAACGGGGACAGTCCCCGGAAATCGGGGATGTCGGGTCACCCTACTGAAGAGTGGAAGAGTGAGGTAAGCCTGTCTGTTGCGCATGCTCAGTTATTCAAAAAGGATTTGGGGAAACATCGGGAAAAATCGCCGACCCTACCTTAATTTGAATTTATCCAAACTTTTCTAAGTCCTTGTGTTCAGGCAGACAAAAACCTTTACTTTCATTCTGGCTGTATTTAATTTCATTTTCCATTGAAATTAAGATTTATTTTACTATCTAGAGTTACATACATATAATTTAATGATCATATGAAACTCACAGGGGCAATAATCTTTACAAATTCAAAATAGCAATTACTTTTAGTCCATGCCTTTTTCATTTTCTGAAAGTAACAGACCAAATGAACCATTACTGTGAATCCTAAATTTTATTACGTCTGGTAGTTTATGATCGTCTTTTTTTCCTCTTATGCAGATAGTGATGTCGCTGTCATGCATTTGAACTCTGACCTCTACCCTTCCTTTTTTCTCTCGCTTTCCGTTTCTCTTGTGGGATGGCATGATGTCATATCTCAGTGCCTCCCCTTCCCATGGGACTACAACCAATCTACCAAAGTGCTGTCCTCTCATTAAACCTCTTAACTCTTTATCCCATCCCTCAAACTCCTGACCTGTCACCATACCATTATCTCCCTTGAGACATCTATATGTGTGTATGGAGTCTTGGATAGCATTTACATACACAGGAAGCTACAGTGTCTTTGTGTCTGTCTTTGTGCTTCAGTGTATCGGTGTGTGTTTCAGAATGGCAACAGTACATCCAATACATTCCTTCAGCCACACACTAACCTTTTTTCTGCACCAGTAAGTATTCAGGGATGAGGTTCAACACACGCACACACACACACACACACACACACGTTTAAATTTTCAAGCCTTTCTGAGGCCTTACCCTATCACTAACCTAAATCTAATTGACACCTTAGTGCTAGACCTAAACCCTAGCCCCGAAAAAAGTGAGGACCACAAAAAGATTCTCACTTTACAAGTAAAATTAGCAACAAATGTTCTTGCTCAGCTGGAAGTACAAGAACACACACACATGGAGTTTCACCAACTGAGAGTGATTTCCTGATAGAAGTGAATTCACTTAATCACATTTAGAGGCCTATTAATCACACCACTAGTAGGTATACCCACCAACTTACATCTAAACAATAAAATATGGACTTGTTGTCAAGTGTGTTAAAAGCATTAAATCGTAATGATACCAGTGGACAAAGCTTTTCCATTAATGACACCTGCTCACACATTTAACAAGAAGTCCCATAAAAAGGAGGTAGCAGAAAACAGAGAGCAAAAGGAAGCTATGATGACGAGTTGATTGATACACTACCAAAGAAAAAATTTAATTATGACATGGCATGAGTAGTGAAAGTATATGTATCAGCAGGATGTATGAATGACAATGTTCTTGCATCTCACTGTTTTCTCTCTCAGCATCGAACACAGAGGAGAGAACAGAGAGAAGCAAGAACATTGTCATTCCATATGTGTCAGGGGTTTCTGAGAAAACCAGGAACATTTTCTCCAATGCAGCGAGGACTGCTCAGACTTCTCCACTGGAGAAACTTCACAACAGCTACATAAACGCAATTTGGCAGCTTTTTATATAACACACATGAAGCTGAACATCTTTCAAGGGTGTGTCAGGAATGGTACTGTTGCACTCAGTTACTGTAGAGTTTTGTGGTGTTCCCTATTCACAGACCCACAACAAGACGTATAAAAGAACAGATTTGCAGATATCAGGGTAAAAAATTATTATTGTGTATCATATTTTGGGCTTCCGGTTCATTTATTTTAGGATTTCTAGGCATTTTTGGCTGCATAGCTGCTACTCACATTCCTGTCACTGCTTGTTCACTAAATGAAGGAGATATTGTGAATAAGAACAACATCTACAAACGGCAGCTGCTTTCACAACTAGAGCTCCAAGAGATACTTTCACAATTAGAGCAAAGGGGAACCAAGACACGCAGTCAGACACAGAGAGATAACATCGACTCCCTAGAGATTGGGTACCAAACCCCAATGACGCAAGAAAAACTGCATGGGAGACCATCTGACCTAAGAGATAAGAGCATGGCTAAATTGTGAAGCTGAGTAAAGTGCCTCCACGTGATCTCCTGAATGATGTGAATACAGTATTGAGTACAAACCCTACCGTGCCCATCGCAGAGACCAATGAGCTGATATACAGTACAGCACCAGAGATCCTTGAGAAGCTTGGAAAAGGCAAGAGCAGCCATAATGGACAATTTCCACCATGGAAAAGAAGGTTGGAATCTGAAATCAAGGAGACATGGAAAGAAGTAAGCCAACTGTCAAAACTCCAGAAAGATGCATCTAGAAAGGGAATCCCCAGAAATACAAACAGACACCCATACAAGGCTCTGGAAACTGCCAAACAAAGACTCCAAGCCTTTGATGCCTGAATAAAGAGATACACAAAGGAGAAAGAAGCCAGAAGAATAAACAGGCTGTTTTCCACTGAACCAACTAAAATTTACTGCCAGTGGCAGGGTAATAACACACGAGCAAACCCACCAAGGCAAGAGACCAAGCAATATAATGATAATGAAAGACGGGAACCGCCCCTACCAATTATCGGCCAAAAACCTGTCTCTCTACAACATGGAAGCTCCTGTCAGGCATCATAGAGGCTAAGATAAGTGGGCACATGGATCAACACCTGACAGAGGGCCAGACAGGCATAGGTAAAAACACCAGAGGGGCCAAACACCAGCTGCTAGTTGACAGAACAGCCTCTATAGACTGCTAAAGTAAACAAACAAACCTGTGCACTGTCTGGACTGATTACAAGAAAGCCTATGAATAAATGCCACACACATGGATCCTGGAATGCCTGAAGCTGTACAAGGTCAACATCACTCTGAGAGCCTTCATGCAAACTCCATGAGACTGTGGAAAACCACCCCCGAGGCCAACTTCAAGCATTTGCACAAATTTCAATCAATGTCATGATTTCGGCACTGCTGTCTGGTCTAATTTCTCATGTCACAACACCTGCTTAGCTCCGCCCATTCCTCATCACCTCAGATCTGTTCCACCTGCTCCCACTAGTATATAAACCAGCTCTTTGACAAGACAGCAGTGCCAGTTTATTTCAAGCCAGTGGTGAGATCTATTCCAGCGTTCTTTGTTCCGATTTCCTGATCCTGACCTGTTTTGCCTCCCGACCTCTGAGCCTGCCTGTTCCCTGCCTGCTTGTGTATTGATTTGGACCTGCTACCTGACCACCGAGCCTGCCTGACCTCGTCTTGCCCTTCAGCCTGACCGTGTACCGAACCTGGATCTGTGTCCCGACCTCATCCTGGATCTCCCTCTGGCGCCTCAGCTGACATCTGACCACCTGGCTCTAACCTTGGATCTTGTCCCCGACATTGGCTTCTGGTTCATCCTCCTGATCTTCCTGCTCACGATTGTCCTTACGGTTCTGTCCTCCTACCTGTCCCCCGACTGCCATTACATCTGCTTCATGGACATTCTGAGCGGCAAATGTCGCACTGGGTTAGCAACCCGCCAGCTGGGACCTACCTCTGCTACTGGATTTGAACTGGACATTAAGACCAGGTTAGGGACCGACACGTTTGTGCGCAAACACTTTCAGATAAGCGTGGTCACTAACCTGTTGTCTCCTCCTGCAGAGGCTCCCGCTGTAGACGCTGACGCCTCCCGCTCCGTGTCTGATCTTAATAAACTGTTAAACCTGTTTGTCTGCCTCAAATACTGGGTCCACCCGTTCTGAGCCTAACAATCAAATGTGGAATATATCAAGGATATGCTCTGCCCCCTCTGCTGTTCTGTATAGGCCTGAACTCCCTCAGCCAAATAATCAACAAATCTGGCTATGGATACAGAGGGATGTCATTCAGGCTGGAGAAACGAGGCTGGATGGTGACAAAAGCCCCATTTACACTACCCTTGTTAAACCGATCCATGCCAAGCTCGGTCCGAGCTTGGATCAGTTAACCAAGCCGAGCTTAGTTCTGACGACCGTTTACACATCACGCTATGTCGGTTCCTTGGTTTCCTCGCCTCCTAGTGATGATCTGTGGTACCACTGCTCTCTGGGATTGAAGGAGGAAATCAAGCAAATAAAAATGGTGGCGCCCGTAACATTCAGGAAGTTATGTTTGGTTATTTTTCGTTGGTTGCGGAGAGAGTCAGGCGAAAGACGGCAACTTTTGGTGAATTTACCTGACAGAGTTGGCTTTTGGGAAAGTGGATAAGACCAAACTAACGTCTAAGGATTTACAGACGCAAGAAACAACGACAGACGCTGATGTTATCACACTGCTAAGCAGAATCATCACTGGAAATCGTGTGTCACGGTAGGGAAGCTAGTATTTTTATGAATGTCTGAAATGTCAGCTGACTGTAAGGAGATGACGCGGTCTGCTCATGCGCTTTTTGTTATTAGAGAACTGGACAGAAAAAAACGAGCCGAACCCACACATAGAACTGGTCTGCATTTAGCCGGTCCGGTTGGTGTCTGGCTCGGTTCAGTTCAGTTTGGTTCTATTTACACTCAATAGTTATCTCGGTTACCAAGCTCGGACTGGTCTCGGCGCGGTTTAAAAAGGGGTAGTGTAACGGGGTAAAAGAGAGGGAAAATAATCCACACAGAGGGAAAGGATTGCACTCCCAATCAGGGAGGTCTTGACTTTCCTTAAAATTAATGTAATTAATTTTTGATCCAACTGGAAGCTCCACTATCTTCCAGAGATCAACAATATCCGCTTTGTTTTTGTTTTGGCCAAACAAGTCATCGAAGAAGCCACCCAGGGAACTTGGTGTTCCCTTTTCCTCAGTGAACTACCCGAGACTCCGTTTGGGATCGGCGGACAAAGGGTTGTGCAGCATCTCCTCTGCTGGAGCAACATCAAGTAATGTATTTTCCCCTTTTATTTCCCTTTTTCCACCCAGAAGTGTCTGGGCAGAACCTATTAGGAATATACTCCAAAAGGAGTTTGTTTAACTGTGCTGGACTATTTTCAATGTGTGCATGCATTATAAGTGATTTTTTTTTGTGTGTGGTTTTGTTTTGATGATAAACAGGCCACGCTGATCGGCTGAGTTAGATTTCTTTTCCATATTTCTTTCCTTTTCTCTCGTTCTCTCTCCTTTTTGGGCTTCCCGCGTTTTGTCGAAGCTTTTGTCTCAACTGGTTACTGCCCTACGTTCAAAACCCGCTTCACGCTGCCTAGTGAGTTAGCTGTGATCTGGGAGCCGGCTCTTATGCACGGCACACATGGTGGGAGGTCATACACCATCAGGGTCGCCTCTGTACGCACTGCATGCAAGCTCGGAGGTCATGTGTCATATAGTCGCCATCACTGTAGCCCGAGGCTGTTAGCCGTAGGCTGTTGTGAAGTCACACTAGCTGATTAGTTACCATAAGCCGAGGGCTACCTTGAAGCCGGACTTGAACGAGTTAGAAGTTAACCGTTGCATGAACACTGCCAGCGGCTAGTTTTGCCTGAAGTGTTCCCTGTTGTGGTTTCAGACCTGTTTCGTTTCACCTGCTTGCTACCTCAAAGCTATTTAGCCAGTAGTTCTTTCAATGCTGTTACCTCAAAATGCTGGCATGTTGATTGTGATGGTTAATGTTGATGTCAATAAGGTTTCTAATCAACTGTGAATTGATTATACATTGCTACTCTCAATTAATCCATTTTGATTTTGACTTTATTTTCAGTTGTTCTCTTATCATGTTTCTAGTGTTTTCTAGTATTTTATCAAGCAGAATAATTGCTGTAACAGCGACTTATCTATTTAATAAATAACAACTTGTGAAATTGTAGGTGTTTGTGATTAATTTGAGTCAGAAATGTAATAGTCTTAAGAGTTACCAGATTATCTCGTTTGAGTTAATAACTGAAGAAAAAACTGAGACATTTCATTGGCTTGTGATGAAGGAGTATTAAAACTCCAACCGCAATTACAATTATAAGGTATCCACATTTGCTGGACAAGTCTAACCTGTCAAACAACTGGTTAGATAACCCTTTTCCAGTATAAATAAGTTTCATTAATTGCTAATTAATAAACCAGTTGTTAGGCTAATCATTAAGGCTCATAGACTGTAATGATAGCCTCACATAACAAACACTAAGTGCAAAGAAGGAGTCCCTAGTGAGCATCAGAAACAACCAATGAAGATGAAACATCCAGGCTCCAAGAATATATCAGGGAAGATGGCCCCGAGGGATTGAAACGCCTCAGTGAATGTCTCAGACAATGGAAGCTGGAAGAGAAGGACGAAGGAAATCATCGTGGGAGGAAAAAA